>NW_028171890.1:130216-155216 GCF_963971535.1 Notolepis coatsorum
GTTTCTGTGTGTGTGTGTGTGTGTGTGTGTGTGTGTGTGTGTGTGTGTTCTGTCCATACCTGTCCATTTGTATCTGTTTCTCTTTGGACTGTATCTGTGTGTGTTAGTTTGTACCTTTGTTGATGTATGTGTGTGTTTGGGTATGTCTTATTCTATGTATGTGGTAGTAGTAGTAGTGGTGGTGGTAGTAGTAGTAGTGGTGGTAGTGGTGGTAATAGTTAGGGATGCACCGAAAATTCGGCTACCGAAAATTATCGGCCGAAAATGGTTAAAAAGGCTCTTCGTCTTCGGTCGAAAGGGTTTTAGCACCGAAAATATATGACCGAAAGTCAAATAACGTGTTGTTGTGATGACGTCATCAAAACGCGACTACAGACATACCGTAGCATGCGCAACATGTAACGTGAGAAGCTTGGCAGCTCTTCTGAATTCTACAGCCTGTGATAACTAACTCCTCTTGGGAGTAGGGATGCCCCCCGAAACCCGGTTCTAAACTAAATTAGAAAAAACCGGAGTATTGATCAGCTCCGACGTTAACGGTACTGCCATCAGTAGTCTAGGAGCGGATTAGCTACGGAGCTAACAGTGTACCATCCATCTGCGACGCAACGGTGGCAGCAACAGTGGACACTGAGTAATGTTAACGTTATGACGAGTTCATACTACACTACACGTATGAACTCGACATAGCGTTAACGTTACTCCGTTTAAATGAAGTGTTTAATTAGCAGAAATCTGTTGTTGAAAATGTATCGTTAAACCGGAAATGGAAATGCGAGGACAGGAAGTCGTCATCAATCGTTGTAGTCTTTTAGTCTTAACAGTCTGGAATTAATGTATGCATTCAAAAGTGCTGAATAAATGTTTTATGGGCCCATAATAGTGATTATTAATATTATTTAAGTTAAGTTTAGCCATAATCATGTCTTTTGCCATAATCAGGTAGCTAAAAAAAAATAAAAAAAACATAGGCCCCTATATATATTTATATTAATCATTTTCGGCCTTTCGGCATTCGGTTTTCGGCCAACTGTTTCCTATTTTCGGTATCGGTTTCGGCCAAGAATTTCCCATTCGGTGCATCCCTAGTAATAGTAGTGGTAGTGGTGGTAGTAGTAGTGGTAGTGGTGGTAGTAGTAGTAATAGTGGTAGTAGTAGTAGTAGTAATAGTAGTGGTAGTAGTGGTGGTGGTGGTGGTAGTGGTAGTAGTGGTGGTAGTGGTAGTAGTGGTGGTAGTAGTGGTGCTGGTGGTAGTGGTGGTAGTAGTGGTGGTGGTGGTAGTGGTGGTAGTAGTAGTAGTAATAGTAGTGGTAGTAGTGGTGGTGGTGGTAGTAGTGGTGGTAGTTGTGGTGGTGGTGGTAGTGGTGGTAGTAGTGGTGGTGGTGGTAGTGGTGGTAGTAGTAGTAGTAATAGTAGTGGTGGTAGTAGTGGTGGTGGTGGTAGTGGTGGTAGTGGTAGTAGTGGTAGTGGTGGTGGTAGTAGTAGTAGTAGTAGTAGTAGTAGTAGTAGTAGTAGTAGTAGTAATAGTAATAGTAATAGTAGTAGTAGTAGCAGTAGTAGTTGTGGTTGTGGTTGTGGTTGTAGTAGTGTATCACACATAAAGTATCTATCTATCTATCTATCTATCTATCTATCTATCTATCTATCTATCTATCTATCTATCTATCTATCTATCTATCTATCTATCTATCTATCTATCTATCTATCTATCTATCTATCTATCTATCTATCTATCTATCTATCTGGTTGTGGTAGTAGTAGTAGTAGTGGTAGTGGTGGTGGTGGTGGTGGTGGTGGTGGTGGTAGTGGTGGTGGTAATAGTAGTGGTGGTGGTAATAATAATAACTTTATTTGTATAGCACCACACATAATACAACGTGCACAGCCTTTGATTCTGGCAGTGACTGAAAAGATACAAGCTGAAGCATAATGTTTATATATGCCTGTCCTATATTATGCTTATCAAATTAAACCTCAGTCACATTTGTAACCCTCAAGAATAGATATATCTATATATACAAAAAAAAAAATTCAACCAAAAGCTAATTACTTATCCTTAAATGGATATCAGCACTGTCCAAACAAGTTAACCCCAACAATATAAATACAATGTGTGTCTGACCTTCAGGTCGGGGCCTGTATCTATCAAATCATCTTAAAGATGAAGTTAAGGAGGAACTGATAGGAGACCAGATTGGCTCATAAGTCATGTAGTGAGGTGTATACAGTCATGTGACCTGAGCCCAGATCCCAGATCCCACTACTCCTACTCTTTTTGTTAGGAAACGGGTTGGCGTGGAATCACATCTCTGAAAAAACTGATGTTTTATTTATTTTTGCATCAGTTGAGCTCTGACTTATGCGCACACGCGCACGCACCCACCCACACACACACACACACACACACACACACACACGCACACACACGTGCACACACACACACACACATAATGAACAAACATAATGAACAGACATTTGGCACAACAGAGCGGATTTCATTCCCTCTGTTTCTGTGATAAATCACATGCAGCCCTCACTGTAATCACTGGATCTTCAGATAAATGGGTTATTACCTGTGTGTGCGTTGTTTGTGTCTCTGTGTGTGTGTGTGTGTGTGTGTTTGTGTCTCTGTGTGTGTGGGTGTTTGTGTTTGTGGGTGGTTCTCAGTGAGTGATTGTGTGCGGGTGGTTGTGTGGGTCTGTATTTCAGTGTTTATGTGGGTCTGTGTTTGTGTGTGTGTGAGGGGGGGGGGGGTGGGGGGGCGGTAGGGTCGTGTCGATGGACGATGACTCTGCGGATCAACGGCCTTCAGAACAATTGTCACCGATTGTCAACCAGCGCCATTGTGTCGACGTCATCGTCATGGCGATTGTTTGGGTCGTTTGAGCCCAAACAACCTGCTGGCATTTAAGCAAGAGACCTGTGGCATTTTAATCAGCTTTGTGTTAAACGCTGACGTGATCATATTCAAACTTATATGAATTAATATTCAGGTGCCTCGTTCTCGCTGTATCTCTCTGTTTCCCCTCCACACACACACACACACACACACACACACACACACACACACACACACACACACACACACACACACACACACACACACACACACACACACACACACACACACACACACACACACACACACACACACACACACACACACACACACACACACACACACACACACACACACACACACACACACACACACAGGGACCGAAACTAAAGCCCGCCACCCGCTAGGGGCGGTCTGTTTTTACCTTTGGCGCTTGACACTTAGAGGGCTGCCCGCCGTGTGGCGTGTAGACGTGTAGTTCATAACGATACTCTTGTGCGAGTACAGATTATAGCCGCTCGTCTTTTTTTTCTCCGCCGCGAGATCGTTAAACTACAAGTCCCACATCGCACTCAAGTCAACGGTCCAATCACAGTAGAGTGACGTGACTGGTTTCATGAGAAAAAAAGCAAATGACCAATCGGAAGCTATCATTTGGCTTGTTTACTTCCATCTGCTCTAGTCTATATCGGACCTCCAAGAGCTAACGTTACTGTTTAAACAATGACCCAGTCAACTATTCACTTTTAGTTTAATACATGACGAGGCATTGTCTAACGGTATCTAGCTGGCTAGCTACTGATAGCTGCTGATATCAACAAATGCTCCAGCAATAGTCTACTCGAGTGCATAATACCTCCGGTCCCTCGTTAGCTAGCTTAGCTAGCTCACCATCTGTCCCAGTAAACTAAATTGTCTTAACGTTATCTACCGGGCTAGCAGTAGCTACAGATAGCTCCTGATATCAATGTCTTATAACATTGATTGAATGCGTATTCTAGCTGAGGGCATGTTGAATGTGATTTGACAAAAGAACGGTAACGTTATAAATGGGTCCAGCTGCATCGCCGGAGAATCTTTGCATGCTGAATGTAGGGTCTAGCTGAATATAGGGTCTAGCTGCAGGGCCGGAGAATCCTTGCATGCTGAATGTAGGGTCTAGCTGAATATAGGGTCTAGCTGCAGGGCCGGAGAATCCTTGCTGGAGCTGGAGGCTACTCAAGTATACACACAGACAGTGGAGCTGTTTGCAGATAGCAAGCATTTTGACTTATTGCGTGGTGGCGATGTCTCGCAGATAATACAACTACAAGTATGATTATATAATATATATTTTATTTAAAAAAAAATGTTTTATATAAAATATATATATATTTTTTTTTAATCAAAAAAATTTTGGCAGGTAAGAAATATGCTTGGCGGGTAGACTCTTCCCATCTACCCGCCACTGGCCGGTGAGTCAAAAAGTTAATTTCGCTCCCTGCACACACACACACACACACACACACACACACACACACACACACACACACACACACACACACACACACACACACACACACACACCAGCGTTTCCGTTAGCCGGTAATTACCGGTATTTGGCCGGCAAAATCTGTTGAAGTCCGACATATTTAATCTCTCCGGTCATAGTGTCCGGTGAAAATAGTTCCCTCTGGGCACAGTTTGATTATTTGAATTGTATTTGGATGGGCTGGAGTTGGGTGGCCTATGCGATGAACGAAACAATCATTGCGTTTGTTGTTGTTGCTTCGCTCAGCGAGAGCTTGCTGCTGGATTTGCGGAAGGCATGCAGCTGCAGACCCACAGAACCCACCAGCTTTGCTGGCACAGTGCGGTCCCCAGACCTGGAAAGCTGCTCTGCGGGTCTGCAGCTGGATGCTTCTTGCAAACTAACTGCGGCCGGCTCGCGCTGATAACAGCTTTCATTGTTGGACCGGCTGCTTGGTGGAGCAACGATGAAACGAATGTAATGAATCGTTCGTCGCATGGGCTATTTAATTTTGCCCTGTTTTGGTACGGTTCGGGTGGTCAAGTTGTGCTTGGAGGGAGTTGTTTTCACCGGACATTATGACCAGCACCAAGTCGTTGGGAGGTGGATATATACATCACGCAAACCCACGATAATGTTGCCGTCTCTCTGCAAAATTTCTCAGTTCTTCGCTTGATATAATTAATACAAATGTCCAATATAACGGAATTCGTTAGCTCATAAAAATGTGATTATAACAGACTGCTGTTTAGTGTCGGACCGACTGCCCACATACGCAGTCTATTTTATTTCAAGTCAGCAGCAGCACGGAGTATCGAGGGACTTATTTTATTTGGAATATATTAATGACTGTATACGCAAAAGTAGCCTATAGTTTTAAGTAATAATATTATAAATCTACATGCCTTGAGGATGACATTCTTTATTCAATTGTTTTAAAGCTCAATAAACTATGACCGGAATTAATCTCATTTGTCCGGTAGATTGAAATCTTGCAGGTCACGGAGACCGGCAACAATTTTTTCTAACGGAAACCCTGACACACATACACGCCTCCTAGACCAAAACCTGTGGCCGCTAGAGGGTTGGTCCACATTTTTGTGGAACAACCAACTGACAGAGTGACCTAATAGAGCTACTGGTAAAAAAAATAAAAAAAAAGAGTATTATGTAATTATTAAATATGAAATAAATGTGTGTGTGTGTATTACCTTTGTCTTCCAGCTGGTGGCGGTGTTCGAGGAGGACCTGCCCCTGCCCAGTCCCGCAAGCAGCATCTCCAACGGCCACTACTATAGCCCCGCCCCCAGCCCCAGCCCCGCCCCCAGCCCCGCCCCCATCCTCGAGCCCCTCCCCGATCCCCTCTCGGAGCCTATCCCAGAAGAGGCTGTCCCGTACTACTCCCACGCACCCCTCCGCCAGCCAATGGGAGGAGAGATAGAGGTCACCGAAGCCAGCCTCAAAGCCAGTACGTACCGAGACATCCTCTCTCGTGAACTTGTTTGATTTTATTTTTTTATTTTATTTAACCTTTATTTACCCAGGCAAGCAATTAAGAACAAATTCTTAAATACAAAAGCAGCCTGTCCAAAAAGGAAAGGGTGGGAGGCTGTAACAAAAAACAAGGTTATGTACATGCATACAAATAAATAAAATACTAAAGTAGAAATAGTATACAAGGACAACAATAAATAAAGGAGAGAGAAGGAAAGGGAGAGAGGGAAAAAGAGAAAGGGAGAGTGCGAACCAGAGGGAGAGAGAGAGAGAAGAAAGGGGGAGAGGGAGGGAGGTAGGTGAGGGAGCTTAAGGGGAGGAGAGAATAGTCTGATTGCTATGCGTGCGACTGGGAGGCAGTCAGCACTGCGGGTAGGCCTGCCACGATAACACATTTTGCTGGGCGATTAATTGCCCCCGAAAATATCGCGATAAGCGATATTATTGCGACCGGTTAGAGAATTTTCTTTTGAGAAATTTATTTCCCAAAACTTTTATTTTGAAGCCCACCGCTCCGTCTTTTCCTGTGTTTTAGACTTTTATTTTGAAGCCCACCGACCGGACCGGAAGTATTGTTGTTATTATCCTAGCGGCACCTATGAGCGGCCAACTTGTCTCGTCCGGTTGTGTTTTTGAGCTACAGTAATGATAAAACAAATATTGAGATTGTTGGTGAACAACTAACTTTAGGTTAGTTTTAACGTTAGCTACTAACGTTAGATGCAGCTACTACAGGCAATCAACGATGAGGAGGAAGCGTCAAAGCAGTATATAATAGAATAGCTGTGGTGCGGGCGGCTAGGTGGCGTAGTGGTCTAAGGCACTCGCCACCAGTGTGGAGACGCTAGGATTCGCGTGTTCGAATCCAGCTCTCCACATTGTTTTTCAGTTTGGCTGGTCGTCCGCAGTAATACACATTGGCCGTATTACGGGGAGGGAAAAACTGAAGGGTGGGGATCGAACGTTGTGAACAAGCGACTCCTACAAGTCGGTTGGTGCGCCTGCGCAGTAGAATCAGGAAGTGTCGGGGGCAGCGTGAGCCTCCCACGCGTTACTCCTCGACACTGAGAGGTCGAGCTGCGCAGGTGAAAAGATGCGACTGCTGTTACCTCAAGTACCGGAGGGGACTTGTGCTATGTATGACTTAGTCCTCACTGCAGCCGGCTTGTGGGAGGCAAGAAACAGCGTTCGTGACAGGGGAGGGTTGAATTGGATGATACGAAATTGGGATGGGAGAAAATATAGAAAAATGGAGAAAAAGTGGATCAAAAAAAAAGAATAGCTGTGGTGCGTAGGCACTGCAGCACGACTCGAAACTACCTACTACGTTATAATAAATGAATTCATGTTTAACTTGTCCCCGTGTCCAGTCCTTTGACTAGCCCCACCCGTTCATTGTAAACAATGATGCATGTAATTGTATTAACGTTATTCTGTGTTGTAGCTATGCTATACGTTGTATTTCGTTTGTTAGCTATTTAGCTAATGTTGTTAGCATTGAATGAGAATCAACACTCGATCTTTCATCTTTATTTAGCAGTCCAGTTTCTCCGGGCAGTAGCGAGTAACTACTTGGGTCTAAAAATAGCTAACGTTACACTATAAATAACGCTACTTGGTTAAAAGGAGCAACACCATTGAGAAATGTAGTTAAGCTATATGTGGCGTTGCTACTGCCCCACGGAGCTCCCGTGCTGTGCTCTGTAGTAAGGCCAGCGGCCCCCCACACGGACAGTGACTGACAAGGGGCACTGGTTCCGCCTCATTAAAACAAACGCGCAAATAGCAATTAATCGCGCCCGTCAAAATCATTGCATTCATTTTAATTATCGCGGCAATTAATCGATTTATTGCTTATCGCGGCAGGCCTAACTGCGGGCAACTTGTTTGATTGTAGATACTTTGACACGGGACATAGGTTGTGCCTTAAAGGTAGACATCTGTAAGGCCATCAGGGGTTTTAACAGTGTACCGTAATAATATAATATAATAATAAATAAAATAAGAAATA
The DNA here is from genome assembly GCF_963971535.1 of Notolepis coatsorum. Classification (NCBI taxonomy): domain Eukaryota; kingdom Metazoa; phylum Chordata; class Actinopteri; order Aulopiformes; family Paralepididae; genus Notolepis; species Notolepis coatsorum. Next base: position 138,071 of record NW_028171890.1, read on the forward strand.
ACAATTCAGTACATTTATACCTTATGTGTTAATTTGTTACATTTAGTTTCACTAAGTTAGGAAAGTAATGTTTTAAGTCGAGCCTGATGTTGCCTTGTTGCACAACAGAATGATCCCCAGTCTCTTCCACACAGTGAGGCATACAGTTTATTAATTGAACAATGGGTTTTTACATTTACATTGAGTCATTTAGCTGAAACGCTTTTATCCAAAGCGACTTACAAGTTCTGTACGACAAGCCATCAGGAAGGGCACAACTCTATCAGCTGAGTAACAATGTTCACCAAAGTGTTGAGTGCTACAGTGTAGGTTAGTTTATTAGGACAAGTGCATGACAGTGAGAGTAACGAGTAACAAAACCAAAAACGATCGGTATCGGCAGTGTATCGGCCGATATGGCTCATAGACGATCGGTGATCGGTATCGGTGGCAACAAACGTGATCGGGGCATCCCTACTATAGTAATAAGCCGGGACCAAAACAACACAAACAAAGTGCAGTATCAAGCAGGGCTCTTTTGCCTAGAAGTCACTGTTTGACTGGATTACAGATTCCACCTTTAAGTGGCTTTAACTACTGGGGTAATACAAGCTCACATTACATCTTTATGTTTGAGATATGCTACTCTTGGCTCCACGAGTCATTTTAGTAGAACGGCAGAACGAGCTACGCTTCTAGTGTCGCCAACACTGTCCGTTTTATCATCAGTAAAAAAGCTTTAGAATAGATACTGGAGAATAGTAGCCGACAATGATAAGGTACTAAATCGGTTTAATTTTTACGCTCTTCTATTGGGTGATATTCTTCTTAACTGTATTTCGGAGTAAATTACCTTCTCTTCTCTTCTCTTCTCTTCTCTTCTCTTCTCTCCTCTCCTCTTCTCTTCTATTCTTCTATTCTATCAGTGTAATAGTCTAGTTCTCTGTGAACACCTGCAGAGACCAACACCTTCCAAACTTGTATTATCATCAACACTTCTAACTTTTCCTGCGGTACCATGCATATTAGGAGAGAGAGGGGGGGGGGGGGAGAAAGAGAGACATAGATAAATGTAGAGGTGAGGGGGAGAGAGAGGTGTCTGTGTGTGTGTTGGCACACCTGCAAGTCAGAAAATAACGTTGTCTGTAACGGCTGTAAATTATGCCTGCTGTGCAGAGAACGTTCTCCTGTGAATTGATTGCGTCTGAGATCAGATGAATGTCTTGTTCTCCGCTGTTTGTCTTGAAACATAACTCATGTATCCTCCTCTTTTATCGTCATGTCTCCCCACCACTATTACTACCACCACCACCACTACTACTACCACTATTACTACTACTACCACTATTACCACCACCACCACTACTACTACCACTATTACTACCACTACCACCACTACTACTACTACTACTATTACTACTGTAACTGAGGGGTACAATTCCCTGACTGTATTGTTAGATATGATACTTACTACCACTACCTCTTGTACTTTAGACTCTGGCCACCCAGTACTAGGCATAAATAATTATGGTAAACACTCCCACGTAGATGAAACGATCCAACACAAATGTACCAAGTCGAAAGTCTGCGTTTAATAATAATTAATACATAGCAAAAGGTATGTAGAGCAATCACTTAATTACATTTATGATTTGAAATAGGATGCACTTTTATGGCAAATGAGTATTCGTTGGTATATCAATAGAGAACGTCCAATCTCTGGTGGCGCAGGCGGTAAATATACAACCTGGAATATTTAAGGAATAATAGCAATGATACTTTAATGATTATAGAACTGGATACACTAGGGGGAATTCCGGTCGCTTGTAAGACAACTGGAGAAGGGGGGGGGGGGGGGGTAGAGTCTGGCTGTATCCGTCTGGCCGAGGGTATCCTGGGAGAACCCACGGTTGTGCGGCTCGGTGCCTCAGCGATCCTCGATCCACAGATGAAAGCAGTTGGACTCTCTGTGGGCCGGCTTCCTCCGGTCCACGATGGAGAGACGTGAAGCGACCTCGTCGTGTAGAGCGTCTCCTCACCTGTCGTCCTCTCCGGGGGGGGGGTTTCCAACACACGGCAGTGTTGGTCTTTATCCATAGAATAATCACTGTATACAAAGCATAATCCGTGCCTGGGAAGGCGGGCTGTCGTCGGTAGAATAATCCGGTATGCAGGTCCACTCGCTCGTCGGCTCTGGGGCTCCTCGGGTGCAGCCTCACATGGGGTCGGCCACCCTGGATAAGCAGCCAGTTCTCTGCCCGAAACGATGGGGTACTGACTACGATAGTATTCTCACCGCACGAAGCACTACATATGAATAGACTATTATTAGCTTAATAGACTACGTCCAACTCGACGATATAGTGCCAAATATGACTATTCAAATATTAATATACACGATGTCTCAATACCGATGGTAGGCCGAACTTGGCCTTACTCCCACACGTGGCGTCGCGGGGAGGCTTTACGTCTGTCACTCTATTGGAGGGTAAGAAACTGGACTAAAAAGAAAGTCCTACTTTAGTAGCGCAGTATATATACGCACTATGAACAAATAGTACCGTTAGTGGTGCGGTAGCCAGATTCCTACGCGGAACTAGGACTTGTTCGTACATGTTGAGCGGTACGTTTGAACTGGGTCTGGGGGGTATGGCAGCCTGGCACCAAGGTCTCGACCAATAGTAGAATGGAGACTATTATGGGATGTTCAGTAGGCTAGAATGAATATTCAATGCATATTGTACAAGGAATATACAAGGGATATCAGGGAATATTAGAGAATATACAAATACAACCAAATATATATATACAAATAAATATATATATTCGGTTTAATCTGGCCCTTCACAACAGCCACCCCCTGATTGGTCCCAGACCTAATCAGTTAAGCAGAGACAGATTAATCGCGTTGTCTATTTACACATAAGGGTTTGCTGTAGGGGTCAGTCAACTTCACAAAGTCATAGGGTTATAGGGTCATGGTCATCATCGATTGTGTCTGGGAGTCGGGGCAGTTCTATGAGCCTCGCCACGGGACGGGTGTAAGTGCGACCCTGGACAAGCACTTCAGCTGCTCGGACCTTGCCGTCGGCACCGGTGATCACTTTGCTTACGCGGCCGGCCGGCCACATAGCTCTGGGCAGTGATTGATCAATAATCATGACGACCGTTCCTTCTGTCAAATTGTCTCTCTCCTTTACCCACTTCTGGCGGGTCTGTAGAGACGGTAGGTAGTGCAGTAGGAAACTGCTCCAAAACTTGTCGGCTAATACTTGGCTGTACCTCCACATTCGTCGGCCGTTCGCTTCTTCAGGCCGGTACATTGTCTGGGGTAACGCGGGATCTAGCCGCCCCATCAGGAGTGTGTTGGGGGTAATTGGGTCGATATCCGCCACATCGCTGGAGACGTAGCCGAGGGGCTTAGAGTTCAATACTCCCTCAATCTCCGTGAGGACTGTCATTAGGACTTCTTCCGCCACAGTCTGGGCCCCAAGTACTGCGTACAGGGCTGTCTTTATGGAACGCACTTCCCGTTCCCAAGTACCACCGAAGTGGGGTGCGTTTGGGGGGTTGAATTGGAAGTCAATCTGTGCTGGAGCGAGGTGGGTCTTAAGTTCTGGGCCCATAGCTTGGAAGCTCTCTCTCAGCTCTCTTTCGCCGCCTTTGAAGTTTGTCCCATGATCGGACAATAGTGTAGACGGTCTTCCTTTCCGTGATGTGAATCTACGGAAGGCCATAAGGAATGAGTCTGTGCTCATGGTCGGGAGAAGCTCGATGTGTATCGCTCTGGTGGTCATGCATTTGAATACAATACCCCACCGCTTCTCGGTTCCTCTTCCTTTCTTTATGTGCAGCGGGCCAAAGCAGTCCATACCCGTTGAGTGGAATGGCTTGTCACCGATTCGGAGGCGACATGGAGGAAGGTCAGCCATCCTTGGTATGCTGGGCTGCGCGCGCCACTTGCGGCAGTCTAGACATGTTCCCTGGAAGCGTCGTACCGCCTCTCTTCCTTGTAGGATCCAGTAACGACGTCTGATCTCCGCGAAGACTCTTTCTGCTCCTGCGTGATGTACATCCTCATCGTATTTCTTTATAATCAGCTCGGTGACCTTGTGTCGGCTGTTCAATACGATCGGGTATTTAATGTCATCCGGTAGATTGGGGGCTCTGCGTAGGCGACCACCCACTCTGATGAGGGTATGAGCGTCGCTCTCGGGGGCCAGATGAATTAATCTGCTGTCGGATGGGACGGGCTTTCCTCCCTGTAGACAGGCCAATTCATCGGGGAACGAGTCTCTCTGGGCTCGCTGCAGTAGAAGCAATTCTGCTTCCTCGTAGTTTGCTGCTGACATTTCAGCGGGGGACTTACACTCCTGGTGGTGCCGCAGGAATGTCCTTTGTTGTGCACTCTCTATGGTAGTGCAATCATCTATGTTGGGGTCTGCGGAGATAACAGTGCTCAATCCACAGAACACAGGCTTCTTATTCTCAGCCTCCTCCTGACTGGCTTCCCTCGGGATAGGCGTGGGCCACTCTCCTTCCGGGAGCTTTAGGAATGCTGGGCCGTCACTGTAGACATTGCGACGGGTGAGGTCATCTAGGGGCATTCCCCGGGTGATGACGTCAGCTGGGTTCTGTTTTGTATCAACGTAGCGCCACTCTGTTTCTCCGGTTAACTCTTCGGTTAAGTCTTGAATCTCGGTGACTCTGACTCCCACGAAGACTTTGTACTTGCATGAGTCCGATTTGATCCAGGCGAGTACTGTCGTGGAATCTGACCACAGGATTGTTCTAGACACCGGTATGGTGAGCTCACGTTGGATGAGCGTGGCTAGGTGCGCTCCGGCTAGGGCTGCGCAGAGCTCTAGACGTGGGATAGATTGTTGCTTGCGTGGGGCTATTCTCGAGCGGGCGAGGACAAATGCTGTGTAGATCTCTCCCCCCTCTTCTTGGGCCCGCAAGTAGGCTACTGATCCGTATGCGACCTCTGAGGCGTCACTGAAGACGTGTAAGTCCATTTTACATGTCTCTGGCCTCACCGTGGGTGGGAAGTAGCTTCGGCGCATATTAACGCCTGGGAGTGAGTGGAGCTCCATCTCCCACTCTCTCCAGGTGGATGCAAGGTGTGCGGGAATGGGGTCGTCCCAGCCCTGGTCCTTGTCCCACAATGCTCGTACAATCATTTTTGCCCTGGTGGTGTACGGTAGAATACATCCTAGCGGGTCATATTGTCGGGCGAGTGTTGTGTACACACTCCGTCTGGTGGTCGGCGCCGCCGCCGGCCTTCCCTGCTCCGTAGTCAGGGGCTTGTGTCTGTAGTGAAGCGAATCTGTTTTGAATCGCCACACCAATCCCAGGGTCATCTCCTGGGCTTCTCCCGGGATTGTAGCCATCCAGGTCTCGCTGCTGGCTGCCTTGTCCTCGGAGGAGAGGCTGCGCAGTACTTGCGGATCGCTGCTGGCCCACTGCCTGAGATCAAAGCCGCCTTTGATCAATGAGGCGCGGAGTTTAATCAGGAGAGCCTCGGCTTCTTCCTGGGTTGAAAGGCTTTGTAGACAGTTGTCTACGTAGAAGCTGTTCTTTACGCTGTGTCGGACCTCTTCGTCCGCTGCTGGGTCCTCTGCTACATGTTTCTGTAGTGCAAATGTAGCACAGCAGGGGCTGCACGTCGTTCCGAAGGGGAGGACTTCCCATTGGTAGATGGCTGGGTGCTCATCTCCTGGCTTCTCTCTCCATAGGAACCGTAACAGGGGCTTGTCCTCCTCTACTAATCTCACCTGCAGGAACATTCCTTTAATGTCCCCGCTGATGGCCACCTTTTCCTGGCGGAAGCGGAGTAGAACGCCGAGTAGGGAGGGGCCGAGTGTGGGACCGGGCAGTAACTCTTTATTCAGAATTTGGGATCCGATCTGGTAGCTGCAGTTAAATACTATGCGGTCTTTACCGTTGTGATGGACCTTGTGGTGAGGCACGTACCACGATTCAGTGGTCTGGTCAGCCTCTTTAATGTCCATCTTTGTGACGTGTCCCGCTGTGATGAGCTTCTCAATCTCAGCGCGGTATACACTCTCTTGGGCGGGGTTCTTGGCTAATCGCCGCTCCGTGTTCAGCAGGTACCGTTCTGTGGCGTCTGTCTTGGCGTGGAAAGTAGGCATTCCTTCTCGCCGCAGGAGTGGCGTGGCGTATCTCAACACGCCGTTGACCGGGACTCTCTTGGTCCCTGTCTCGAGGAGGTGAATGGCGTAAATGTCATCTTTAGAGCGAATGTCTTTCTTTCCGTTCTTAAAGGGCATTTGTTCCAAGGTCCATAACCGCTCTACGTGTTGCAGGAGTGCGGTTTCTCCCTCTGTGACTCGGGAGTGGAGACATCTAGTGGCTGTACTTCGGTTGAGAGATTTGGCGAGCGGGCCTTGGAGAGTCCATCCCAAACGGGTCTCGACTGCTGCAGGACAGCCTCGGGGTCCGGTATGAACCCGGTCTATCGGGACAATGAGGTCTGCATGGTCGGAGCCTATCAACAGGGTCGGCATAGCATTGTCTATGAGCGGGATCGGTAACTTGCGCAGATGTGCATATTTCTCCATCAGCTTGGCGACGGGGTATGTGTACCGCGACAGTCCTATTTCTTGGCTGGTGAAAGCGTCTGTAATCTGGTACCGTCGCTCAGGCTGGCCGCTTGCTGCGATAGAGAATGAGACATTCTCGCCCTTTATCGTCTTCAAATCTCGTCTTATTGTCCGAATTGTCATTTGGGTTTCGCTTCCCCGCAGCCCTAGCTGGGCCGCAGCGGAGGCGAGCAGAAGGGTCTTCTCTGACCCGTCATCGAGGACGGCGTAAGTGTCCAGGACTTTATTCTGGTAGCTTAGTGTCACACGCACTACTTTTAGGAGTACTCAGGCTCCACTGCTGCTGGCGGGATCGATGTACATGACGCTCGCTTTGCTGCTGGATGGTGCGGGTGAAGGGCGCCGTCTGTTACTGTCGTGAAGTATGTCCAGATGGGCTCCATCGCACTTGGTGCACCTTTTCTTTAAGCGGCATTCGGCTGCCATGTGTGAGCGCGCACAGCGAAAACAGCGCTTGTTGGACTTTATCCATTGACTTGCTTCCTCCGCGTTCAGCTTGGGGAAGGAGTCACATTGCGCTAGCCAGTGTTCTTTCTCACAGTAGGGGCACACTATCTTCCACTTCTCCGTTCTGGAGGGGGTACTGTGGCTCCTGCTGCTCGGTACTGACTCCGATTGGTGCATCACAGTCACCGATCTTCTTCCATCATTTAGTCGTCTGGTTCCTTCTCTGGAGCCAGGGGTGCTCCGTCCGAATGTATCTAGCCGTAGGCTGCTGACTTCTCTCGCCAGGAAGTCTGCTAGATCGAGGAGGTTCGGTTCGGGGCCATTCGGGTCTCGGTGGTCTCTCTGCCGCCTAAAACGCTCCTGTCGAGCGGGCGGCAGCTTCTCCAAGATCCTTTCCACATTTGAGTTGGCGTAAAGTTCATGCCTCCCCTTCTCTCTCTGCGCTCCCAACATCCCTACCAGGGACTGCACTCTGATGGACAGGTCGTCCAGTGCTCGATTGTCTATTGCTGGGGGTAAGCGGTCGATGTGTCGGATCTCCTGGATCACGTAATCCCATATGCGCCCATACCTCTGGTCCAATGCTACCAGCGCTGCTGTGTATGGGGTGGTGGAAGTCGCGTAGGCGAGCGCTATATTATGTGCGCGGGGTACCTTTAAGTGCTTCAGTAGGATGGCGTATTTATGGCGTTCATCCAATACATCCACCAACATGGTCTCCAGACACATGCGGAGTTCTGTATACTGGGCCCGGTTCTCTTGGGTGAAGTCGGGTACCATAGGCGTGCCAATGTATGACGCTGACTGTGGATACATCGGCGAGCGTTGGGGGAGAGGCCTCCTAGGCGAGTCTCCTCCCGCTCCTTGGTATGGGCTGGTACCGGCAGTGTACCATGGCCCGCTTGTCCAGGTGCTGTTCCTCGGTGCGGGTCGTGCGTCGTGCTCACCCGTGTATAGAGTCGGGGGTCTGTAGCGCAGCTCCGCGGGAGTATAGCCTGGGCTGTACCGGACCTCCTGGTCCGGTAGAGTACTGTGCTGTCGTCGGGCGTGGTTCTCCTCCTCTTCCTCTTCGTCTTCAGTTAGGTCATCCAGTGCTTGTAGTCTCTGGTTTAGCCTCTCCACAGGATATGCTGCTCCTTCCCGGTTGCTAGGTCTCGCTTGGACCGGTGGGGGGAGGTGGTCTGTGGGGGGTATAGACCTCGTCTGTTGGTCAAGTTCAGGGTTGTTTACTCGGCTAGGGGATGCCGCCCTGGAGGTGTGTCTAGACGAGTTCCTGGAGCCTCTGGCGGAGGGAGAGGGTGTTGTCCGTCTGATCAGCTGTTCTATTAGTTGCGCTTGCTGTCTGTCGCGCTCTGCGTCCCGTAGAGCACCAGCAGCTGCTCGCTGGCTGTCTGCTCGGTCTCGGGCCACATTCTCTTCCCTCTGAATGCGTCTTATTTCTAGACGTATATGCTCTTCTTCGCTCCGCTGCTGGATCTGCAGTCGGTCGCGTTCAGCAGCGGCGTTCAGGCTGATGAGGAAGGCCTGCTGTAGGGTCCTCTCTGCCTCGCTGGGGGAAGGCGGTTGTATAGGGGAGCCTTCCCTCGGGGTACTCCTTGCGGAGCCTTGGAGCTCTATCTCCACGGTGCTCTCCCCGTCTTCTTCCGTGCCGAGTTCTCTCTCGGTAGCGTTGTATTCCTCCCGGGACTCATCGGGGACTACTTCTTCAGTACTGGCGGGGTGTGAAGTCATGTCTGGTTCCCACTGGTCCCCACCGTGAACTTGGTCAGTTACATTAGAACCCGTAGGGGCCTCTATGGTCGGGGTAGTCTGGGCGTTGGGGTTAGACATACTTTTACTTTCTAGTTTTACCGCGTTTACTGTTAGTAGAAGACTAGGTTGTTGACTGACAGCGTAAGCCTCTAAGTACTGAGGGAGCCGTCGTTCGCACTGCGGGTGTTGGTTAGGAGGATCGTTTCGTGGAGTGTTCATCATAGGCCATTTCAATATTAATAACACTATATTAATATTACACTAATTACCCTCCGGCTCGAAGGACCAATTGTAACTGAGGGGTACAATTCCCTGACTGTATTGTTAGATATGATACTTACTACCACTACCTCTTGTACTTTAGACTCTGGCCACCCAGTACTAGGCATAAATAATTATGGTAAACACTCCCACGTAGATGAAACGATCCAACACAAATGTACCAAGTCGAAAGTCTGCGTTTAATAATAATTAATACATAGCAAAAGGTATGTAGAGCAATCACTTAATTACATTTATGATTTGAAATAGGATGCACTTTTATGGCAAATGAGTATTCGTTGGTATATCAATAGAGAACGTCCAATCTCTGGTGGCGCAGGCGGTAAATATACAACCTGGAATATTTAAGGAATAATAGCAATGATACTTTAATGATTATAGAACTGGATACACTAGGGGGGAATTCCGGTCGCTTGTAAGACAACTGGAGAAGGGGGGGGGGGTAGAGTCTGGCTGTATCCGTCTGGCCGAGGGTATCCTGGGAGAACCCACGGTTGTGCGGCTCGGTGCCTCAGCGATCCTCGATCCACAGATGAAAGCAGTTGGACTCTCTGTGGGCCGGCTTCCTCCGGTCCACGATGGAGAGACGTGAAGCGACCTCGTCGTGTAGAGCGTCTCCTCACCTGTCGTCCTCTCCGGGGGGGGGGTTTCCAACACACGGCAGTGTTGGTCTTTATCCATAGAATAATCACTGTATACAAAGCATAATCCGTGCCTGGGAAGGCGGGCTGTCGTCGGTAGAATAATCCGGTATGCAGGTCCACTCGCTCGTCGGCTCTGGGGCTCCTCGGGTGCAGCCTCACATGGGGTCGGCCACCCTGGATAAGCAGCCAGTTCTCTGCCCGAAACGATGGGGTACTGACTACGATAGTATTCTCACCGCACGAAGCACTACATATGAATAGACTATTATTAGCTTAATAGACTACGTCCAACTCGACGATATAGTGCCAAATATGACTATTCAAATATTAATATACACGATGTCTCAATACCGATGGTAGGCCGAACTTGGCCTTACTCCCACACGTGGCGTCGCGGGGAGGCTTTACGTCTGTCACTCTATTGGAGGGTAAGAAACTGGACTAAAAAGAAAGTCCTACTTTAGTAGCGCAGTATATATACGCACTATGAACAAATAGTACCGTTAGTGGTGCGGTAGCCAGATTCCTACGCGGAACTAGGACTTGTTCGTACATGTTGAGCGGTACGTTTGAACTGGGTCTGGGGGGTATGGCAGCCTGGCACCAAGGTCTCGACCAATAGTAGAATGGAGACTATTATGGGATGTTCAGTAGGCTAGAATGGATATTCAATGCATATTGTACAAGGAATATACAAGGGATATCAGGGAATATTAGAGAATATACAAATACAACCAAATATATATATACAAATAAATATATATATTCGGTTTAATCTGGCCCTTCACAACAACTACCAACACCACTACCACTATTACCACCACCACCACTACTACTACCACTATTACTATTACTGTAACTGAGGGGTACAATTCCCTGACTGTATTGATAAGTATGGTATCATTAAACCACTACCGCTTTATGTACTTTAATTACTGGCCATACAGTACACGATATCTAAGTATGATGAACACTTTCCCACATATGAAATCAGGTCCACACAAAGGTATAAGTCAAATATTTAATATATAGCAAAGGGTACATATAATAGTTACTTATTACATTTATGATTTGAATTGAATGCTCTTGTAAGGCAAATGAGTACTCGTAGGCAAATCAACACTGAATGTCCAATCTCTGGTTACACAGGAAGCAAATATACAACCTGGCTCTTAGGGAATTATAACGATGGCACTTAATGATTATAGCAGGATATACTGTAAAGGGTCCTGCCGGTTGTAAGCCAGTAGGGGGGGTAGGAGAGCCGTCGGCTGTATCCCGTCTGGTCAACGATTTCTAGGGAGAGTTCAGGTACAGAACACAGTGCCCGTAGAACCTTGATCCACAGATGAATACACTTGGGCTCTCTTGTAGACGATAGCTGTAGCTGTAGGTCCACAACGGAGAAGAAGCGAGGCGACCTCAGTCTGGTCTGAGCGCCGTCTCACCTTGGCTCCTCTCGGGGTAAATCCAACACTCACCGGTGTTGGCGATTATCCGCTCCACAAATCAAAGCACCAAAGCAAATAGATATTCCATGCCGTATAGGGCTCAGCAGTCGTCGGGGTAGGTAATCCAATGTGCAGGTCCACTCGTCCTCGCCCAGAACTCCTCGGATGAAAGCACCACGCGTGGTCTGCCCAACCTGGTTAAGACTAGATAACGCGAGGAAACGATGGGGGTGCTGCTCACTTTAAAACTCTAACCGAACGATGCACCATACATAATAGACTATTATTACTTAATAGAAATACGGTGCCAAACTCTGGCAATTCAGCTATTAATTCGCACGAGGTCTCACTGCTATTCTAAGGCCAAACAGGCCGTACTACACCGCACGCGGTATCGTGGGGTGAGGCTTCACGTCTTGTTACTTAGTTGGGTAGAAGGGTAAAGGACTAAGAGGAATTCTACATTTCTTGCGCCATATTTATATGCACAGTGGACAAGTAGTGCCGCTCTGCTTTCGGTAGCCGTATTCCTGCGCGGAGCTGCGGCTAGTAAGGGCATGTCTCGTCGGTACCTTTGAACTTGAACGCCAGGGGCTTGTCCCTGGCGCCTGGTCCTTTTGTCCAATAAGAGAATGAACTATTATGGGCTGTAGTAGAATAAAGGGATATTCCGTGTATGTGTACAAGGAATATACAAGGGATATCAAACGATATACAAATACTATTAAATATATATCCATAAATAAATATATATATTCGGTTTAATCTGATCCTTCACAACAGCCGCCCCCTAATTAGTCCCACCTAATTAGCTGAGCAGAGACAGATTAACCGCACTGTCCACTACTCAATGTCCGCTGTAAGGGGTCGGTCAGTTCACAAAGTCATGGGTCATGGTCGTCATTAAGCGAGTCGGGGAGCCTTGGCGACTATCAGCCTCGCCACGGGTCGGTTGTAGGTCCGCCCTTGGCCGAGCACTTCTGCCACTCTGACCTTTCCGTCGGCACCAGTGGTCACTTTGCTTACGCGGCCGGCCGGCCACGCAGCTCGGGGTAGTGACTGGTCTATGGTCATGACGACTGGACGGGATGAAGGGGGGCTTAGGAGGGAGCGGGCCTGAGACTGCTTCGATCTGTGCTTGGCTGTGCTTTCTCCTCCTCCGTCTGTTTCTCTTGTTTGCTCTGTACCCCATCTGAGGAGGGGCCGGTCCCGGCCGCCCCGTCAAGGAGTCGCTTGGGGTGCTGGGTCCGAGGTCAGCTACGTCTGGAGCGCAGCTGAGGGGGGTGGAGTTCCGAACTCCCTCTGGTACCCACGGTTCTCTCACTGGCCTCTCGCTTAATGTCAATAGCCTCTGCTGTACGGGGGAGAGGCCGGTGTCGCTCGCCTCTGTGTGTAGGCAGCGTGTAGACGTGGGTTGACTGTCAAGTCCGTAGAGGGGGCCCTGGAGCGTCCATCCCAGTCGGGTCTGAACCGCGACTGGGCATCCTTTGGGTCCGACGTGGGCCGCCTCAATTGGGAGAATGAGGTCCGCGTGGTCGGAGCCGATGAGCAGGGTCGGTGTGGCGCCGTCGATAAGCGGTATAGGTAGTTGACGTAGGTGCACATACTTAGCCATCAGCTGTGGGATGGGGTAGGTGTACTGAGACAGGCCTATGTCGTGGCTGGTGAAGACGTTAGTTATACTATACTGCTTCTCGGGCTGGTCCACTGCTGCTATCTTGAAGGAGACCTTTTCACCCTTTATGGTCTTCTGGTCCCTTCTGATGGTGCGTATGGTCATTGTATCTTTGACACCTCGCAGGCCCAACTGGGCTGCGGCGGAAGCGAGGAGGAGAGTCTTTTCAGACCCATCGTCCAGGACGGCGTAAGTGTCCAGGACCTTGTCCTCGTAGCTCAGGAGCACTCTGACCACTTTGAGGAGCACTCGGGGGGTCCCGCTATGCTGGTCAATGTGGAGCACTCCTGTGTGTGGTGACGTAGAATCTATATGGTGCGAGTCGCACCGTGGCTCCCAGTGTCTGCCGTAGCAGTCGGGACACCAGGGAGCGGTCTGGTGGAACTTTGGTGCTGGTGCCACCGCCTCGGCATGGTACATTACCGCGACGGGCCCACTCGGTTGTCCTGGCTGACGCCTGTTGATGTCATGCAGGACCTCCAAGTGGGTGCCACCGCACCTGCTGCACTTCTTTTTCAAGCGGCACTCAGCTGCTAGGTGGCTGCGCGCGCAGCGGAAGCAGCGGCGGTGGTCCTTGACCCACTGACTCACATCATCCGTGGTCAGCTTCTTGAAATCTTCGCACTGATACAGCCGATGTTCTCCCTCACAGTATTGGCACTCAATCTTCCACTGGTCCTCTTTCGTCGAGGGGGTGTTGTGGTTCTTGTGTGGTACTGATTCGGCTTGGTGCATAACGGTCACCAACCGGCGGTTATCTGTTTGTCCCCGAGGTCCGAGTCTTGGGCTTGGTCCACTCCATACGAACGTGTCGAGTCGTAGGCTACTGACCTCCCTGGCGAGGAACTCAGATAGGTCTAGGAGGGATGCCTCTGGACCGTTGGGGTCGCGGTAGTCTCTCTGCCGCCTGAAGCGCTCTTGTCGGGCGGGAGGGAGCTTCTCTAATATCCTCTCTACGTTAGAGTTAGCGTACAGTTCGTAGATACCCTTTTCCTTTTGGGACCCCAGCATCCCTACCAGGGACTGTACTTTGATAGACAGGTCATCTAATGCTCTGTTGTCTCTGGCTGGGGGGAGACGGTCAATGTCTCTTATCTCCTGTATCACATAGTCCCATACGCGTCCATAACGTTGGTCTAGTGCTGCTAGAGCCGCTGTGTATGGGGTAGTAGAGTTGGCATAGGCCAGCGCTATATTGTGCGCTCGGGGCACCTTGAGGTGCTTCAGTAGGGTAGCATACTTGTGGCGTTCATCAGCTACATCAACCATCATTGTCTCTAAGCACATCCGTAGCTCCGTGTACTGTGCTCGGTTCTCATGGGTGAAGTCTGGAAACGTCGGTGTGCCAAGGTACGATGCCATGGATGACTGGCACATCGGTGAGCGTTGGGGAAGAGGCCTCCTAGGCGAGTCTCCCCGTGCGTGTCGTCTTGGGCTGGTACTTGGTGGGTACCGAAGGTCGGGTACCCAGGTGCTGTTCCTCGGGGCTGACGGTGCGTCAAACTCACCCGTGAGTGGAGTCGGGGGTTTGTAGCGCAGGGCCTCGGGGCTGACTTCTGGGCTGTACTGGACCTCCTGGTCCAGAGTACGTTGCTGCTGGTCGGGGCTGTACTGGGCCTCCTGGGCCAGAGTACGTTGCTGCTGGTCGGCTTGACATTCCTCCTCTTCCTCCTCCTCTCCCTCTGCTAGGACCTGGAGTCTTCTGTTCAGTCTCTCGGCGTGGTCCGGTTCTTCCCGGTTGCTGGGTCTCGTATGGACCGGCCGGGAAGGGGGTTCGGAGACGTGGACAGGATCCTCCTGTTGGCGGAGTCCCGGGTCGCTTCGTCGGGTAGGGGAATGTGTCCTAGACCCATATCTTGACGATCTCTGAGAGCTCCGTGCGGAGTGAGGGGGTGTCGCCATGGCAACCAGTTTGTCCATCAGCTCCGCCTGCAGCCGGTCGCGCTCTGCCTCGCGCTGGGCATGGGCTGCGTCGCGCGCTGCTTCGCGCTGGGCATTGGCGGCGTCGCGCTGCGCATTGGCGCTGGCCTGGGCGGCGTCGCGCTGTGCGTTGGCGGCGTCGCGCTGGGCATTGGCGCTGGCATGGGCGGCGTGGAGCTGTGCATTTGCGACGTCGCGCTGTGCATTGGCGGCGGCGTGCTGTGCATCGGCGCGGCTTCTCTCAATGTTCTCTTCTGTCTGGAGGCGTCTCAGCTCCAGACGTACGCGCTCTTCTTCGCTCCGTTGCTGCGCTTGGAGACGTTCTCTTTCAATGGTAGAATGTTCGCGCTCGCTAAGCGTCTGTGCTTGGAGTCGATCGCGTTCACCCTGAAGTCGATCGCGTTCGGTAGAGGCTGTCAGGGTGGCAAGGAACGCCTGTGCCAGCATCCTCTCTGCCTCGCTGGGGGAAGACGTTGGTTGAGGTGATCCGCTCCTGGCAGTACCGGTCGGGGATGCGTTCCCCTGCGGGGAGTCCTGGAGCTCTATCTCCTCGGCGCTCTCCTCATCTTGTTCCGTGCAGAGTTCCACCTCTGGAGGGTTGTCTTCCTCCCGGAGCTCTGGGGGGACTACTTCTTTGGTCTTGGCGGGGGGTAAAGTCGTGTCAGTTCCCTCCTGGTCCCCACCGTGAGCTTGGTCAGTTACATTAGAACCCACTAGGGCCTCTGTGGTCGGGGTATCCTGGTTGATAGGGTCGGACATAATTTTACTTTCTACTTTTACCGCGTTTACTGTTTGTAGAAGGCTAGGTAGTTTACTGACAGCGTAATCCTCTTAAGTACTGAGGTGGCTGTCGTCTACGTTGCGGGCGTTCTACTTTAGGAGGACCGTTTCGTGGAGTGTTCATCATAGGCCATTTCAATATTAATACCACTATATTAATATTACACTGATTACCCTCTGGCTCGAAGGACCAATTGTAACTGAGGGGTAAAATTCCCTGACTGTATTGATAAGTATGGTATCATTAAACCACTACCGCTTTATGTACTTTAATTACTGGCCATACAGTACACGATATCTAAGTATGATGAACACTTTCCCACATATGAAATCAGGTCCACACAAAGGTATAAGTCAAATATTTAATATATAGCAAAGGGTACATATAATAGTTACTTATTACATTTATGATTTGAATTGAATGCTCTTGTAAGGCAAATGAGTACTCGTAGGCAAATCAACACTGAATGTCCAATCTCTGGTTACACAGGAAGCAAATATACAACCTGGCTCTTAGGGAATTATAACGATGGCACTTAATGATTATAGCAGGATATACTGTAAAGGGTCCTGCCGGTTGTAAGCCAGTAGGGGGGGTAGGAGAGCCGTCGGCTGTATCCCGTCTGGTCAACGATTTCTAGGGAGAGTTCAGGTACAGAACACAGTGCCCGTAGAACCTTGATCCACAGATGAATACACTTGGGCTCTCTTGTAGACGATAGCTGTAGCTGTAGCTGTAGGTCCACAACGGAGAAGAAGCGAGGCGACCTCAGTCTGGTCTGAGCGCCGTCTCACCTTGGCTCCTCTCGGGGTAAATCCAACACTCACCGGTGTTGGCGATTATCCGCTCCACAAATCAAAGCACCAAAGCAAATAGATATTCCATGCCGTATAGGGCTCAGCAGTCGTCGGGGTAGGTAATCCAATGTGCAGGTCCACTCGTCCTCGCCCAGAACTCCTCGGATGAAAGCACCACGCGTGGTCTGCCCAACCTGGTTAAGACTCTAGATAACGCGAGGAAACGATGGGGGTGCTGCTCACTTTAAAACTCTAACCGAACGATGCACCATACATAATAGACTATTATTACTTAATAGAAATACGGTGCCAAACTCTGGCAATTCAGCTATTAATTCGCACGAGGTCTCACTGCTATTCTAAGGCCAAACAGGCCGTACTACACCGCATGCGGTATCGTGGGGTGAGGCTTCACGTCTTGTTACTTAGTTGGGTAGAAGGGTAAAGGACTAAGAGGAATTCTACATTTCTTGCGCCATATTTATATGCACAGTGGACAAGTAGTGCCGCTCTGCTTTCGGTAGCCGTATTCCTGCGCGGAGCTGAGGCTAGTAAGGGCATGTCTCGTCGGTACCTTTGAACTTGAACGCCAGGGGCTTGTCCCTGGCGCCTGGTCCTTTTGTCCAATAAGAGAATGAACTATTATGGGCTGTAGTAGAATAAAGGGATATTCCGTGTATGTGTACAAGGAATATACAAGGGATATCAAACGATATACAAATACTATTAAATATATATCCATAAATAAATATATATATTCGGTTTAATCTGATCCTTCACAACAATTACCAC
>NW_028171890.1:162716-192769 GCF_963971535.1 Notolepis coatsorum
GTGTGTGTGCGAGTGGCGTACACGTGTGTGTAGGCGTGTGTGCGTCGGTGTATAGAATATATACATACATTAGTGTAGAACAAGAGACCAGATGACGGAGTCAGGAGGATTTATAAGGTCAGGGGTCGTTGCTGTAGTTGACCCCCCGGCTCTGTGTGCGAGGGCGCCGTACGACCCCAGACGGCGAGAGGAAGAGAGGAAGAGAGGAAGAGCGGTCGATGGTCTGATCCGTCCTCTCGGTCAGATAAATCAAACACAACCTTCACCTCGGCAGCGGGAAGAGACTCACTCCCTTTTCCTGCTAGTTTTTCTCTTTCCTCTCTCCGCCACTCCAGCAGAGCTGGGACATGTAAACATACATCAGATTAAATGGTCACAGGAAATACTACATAAACCAAAACTAAGAAGAACATTTAGTATAGGGGGGGGGGGGGGGGGGGGGTCACAGAAGAGGAGCGGATCTGTATTTACTCCATATTGAGAACATTGAGTTTCATTTGATGTTTTATTGTCCACTATACTATGAGTAGCGTAAACGGTAGTTATTTTGACAGGTGTAAAAGCCTTGAGTCGATGTGGTTTAGTGATGCAGAAAGACTCAAATGGAGTTTTGATCACTGGGTTTTTTGCACTTGGGATGGGTCGTCGGACATGACACGAAGATAACATTTCATTCATTCATTCATTCATTCATTCATTCATTCATTCATTCATTCATTCATTCATTCACAATATGAAGCTATGCTGTCATGGATCCAGGCAAGGTATGGGTTTTTGTTACAATACCGTTGTCCATTGTATATACACATATTATCAAAAAAGTATACATACTGTAATTTTTTTAGCTAATAGTTTTTTCCCTTGTAGTATTAAAGGTTCTATAGATATCATCCAGCCACTAGATGTCGCACTAGAGCACCAGCATGTCATTTATCCAATCGGGTGCGTTCCACGTGCATGATTTTTTCCCCGTAGCCTCTGTTTCCGACGACGCTCTCTGATTGGCTAGGCCGCGTACAGCGAAGAAGAAAATACCCTCTCTGATTGGTTTAGCTCCGAACGGTCTTTTCCGCCTTGTACATATATTCTCTGCTTCAAAGTGGTTATGCTTAGAGTTAGGGTTAGGGTTGCGTCTATTCTTATCCTAACGGATTTATGCTTCCGCGTTCGCGTTCTGCGAATCTGATTGGCCACTGACGTTTCTGGTGCGATCTGATTGGCCACTGACGTTTCTGGTCATGTGACATGTGCGCCCAATCGCGTGACGCGCCCATTTCCGCCTCGAACAGCAGCAAACTACCTGATGCCTAGTTTATCACCCGTTAAGCTTAGGCGACTCTTTTGAAGTTGGTTAAGGTTAGAGTTTGGAATCAGGGCTGGTGTTCTATCGCCCTGCTCTAAGACAAACTCTAACCTTAACCAACTTCGAAAGAGTCGCCTAAGCTTAACCGGAGTTAGTATATAGAGAGGGGAGATACTGGGAGAGGGGACACACTGCTCTCTCTCTGTCTCCATTAGGCCTGCCGCGATAAGCAATAAATCGATTAATTGCCGCGATAATTAAAATTAATGCAATGATTTTGACGGGCGCGATTAATTGCTATTTGCGCGTTTGTTTTAATGAGGCGGAACCAGTGCCCCTTGTCAGTCACTGTCCGTGTTGGGAGGCGGGCCGCTGGCTTTACTACAGAGCAGAGAGCACAGCACAGGAGCTCCGTGGGGCAACACCACATAGCTTAACTACATTTCTCAATAGTGTTGCTCCTTTTAACCAAGTAGCGTTATTTGTAGTGTAACGTTAGCGTTTTAACGTTAGTAGCTAACGTTAAAACTAACTTAAAGTTAGTTGTTCACCAACAATCTCAACATTTGTTTTATCATTAGCTCATGTCGATCTACTAGTAGCATCAGCAAGCTAACGTTAGCTGGCCCCAGTCCACTAGCAGCATGTCGATCTACCAGCAGCATCAGCAAGCTAACGTTAGCTGGCTCCAGTCCACTAGCAGCATGTCGAAGTAGTAGTAGCATCAGCAAGCTAACGTTAGCTGGCCCCAGTCCACTAGCAGCATGTCGAAGTAGTAGTAGCATCAGCAAGCTAACGTTAGCTGGCCCCAGTCCACCAGCAGCATCAGCAAGCTAGGATAATAACAACAATACTTCCGGTCCGGTCGGTGGGCTTCAAAATAAAAGTCTAAACACCGGAAAAGACGGAGCGGTGGGCTTCAAAATAAAAGTTTTGGGAAATAAATTTCTCAAAAAAAATTCTCTAACCGGTCGCAATAATGTCGCTTATCGCGATATTTTCGGGGGCAATTAATCGCCCAGCAAAATTTGTTATCGTGGCAGGCCTAGTCTCCATCATCCACTCTCGGCCCACCAGGAAATTTGGTCTTAAGTCCCTTTTTTTAGAACCCTTGGGTTGAGAAGGAGAGATCATCTTATCCCCCCCCCCCCCCCCCCCCCCCTGCTCCTGAAAACTCCCCCCCCCCCCCCCCCCCCACGATTTAGTGCTTGCCCACCATCCACTTCAATGTTAGCGTTAATATCGCCTAATCTATGTTTAAAATTATGGCTATGTGTCTAATCTGCCCGTCGCTTATCAATGACTCATTTTCCAGTCAACATTGTCGAAGCGGATTGTTTTTTTATCGGTTCATTTCCGTTTTATAGCATCTTGAAAAGCCCTCGTTTTCAAGGGAAAGAAAAATATTCCATAATAAACGGAATATTCTAGAATACACAAAAACGTTCAAATTTTTCGGCCTATTTATGAATCGTTTTCAAATAAACGCTAGATTATCGATAGTATATGTGTACGTATGCACGCTATATAGGCGATCCGATATCTGATCTGATATATTTCCTGATCGCTCGCACAGCCAAACAGCCACATCACACATAGGGGAAAAGCTTATATCTCCGTGAAAATAGGTCTGATTATCCTAAGACTGGTAAAATAGATTCCCTACCTGAGATCAGATGGTATCCAAAAAGATTATTCCAATTCCTGATCGCCATTCCAAAAATCGATCCTTTTATTGATCCAACGCTACATACTGTAAACACATATTACACGCTGTTCTGATGGTCCACAATGACTGGGATCATCTCCGTATGAGAAGTAAAATGTGGATTCCGGATTTTTCTTTTTTCATCCATTTTCATTGAGTTCATTCCAAAAGGGTGCATTACCATCTGGGAGACGATAGGGGGCGCTTTTTTCACATCTGAGCTCCTGATGGGGCTGGTTTCCCAACGGTAGACTCGGTTGATGAAATATGAATTCAGATCGCTAATAAAAAAAAAATCACGCTAATTGTCGTGGTGGGCATTCAGGGGGCGGGCTGATAACACTTTTGAAATTGAACATTTTATTAACAGATTGCAGAATGGGTACAATACACACTACAAAACTTAAAGTCCTTAAAATGTTTTTAATTTCCCCTTAATTTGCCCCTGAAAACATGCAATACCCCTTAAAAAAGAAATAAGGGCCCCTTAATTTTTTAACTGGACCCCTTAATTTCACCTTAATTCCACCCCCTGGGTGTGGAACCCCTTAATTGTGTCAATTAAGGAACCCCCCTTAATCTTACATTTAAGGTGTATTTAAGGTGCTGTTTTTGTGATTGGATCAAATAAAGGATCATTAATTACCTTTTAATACCCCTTAATTTGACTTTGTCAGGCCAAATTAATGGGAAAAATCTGTGTGGAACTGTCTACTTCACATATAGACGGTTTTCACTGGCATTCTGTTGCTAGGAAACAGCTTGAACCCAAATGTATTTTAGATTACATTACATTCAAATGTATTGTCTAGGGATGCCCCGATCGATCGGCCACCGATCGTTATCGGCCGATAAATATGCAATCTGTGAATTCCGATAATGAGTCATATTCGCCGATCGCGGAAACCGATCAAGCGAAGCTCTCACTCGCTGTCTGTCTCAGACACACACGACCTGCAAACTGCCGCTGCTCCTCCTCCCTAGCCCCGCCCGCCCCCGTGTAGAGTTTGTAAACAAAGAGGACTGAGAGGCGGCTCCTCTGCTCGAGTCTGTAGTGCATTCGACCTGCGCTAACGTTAGCTACCTATCGTTACTGTTTAAACAAAATTACCCAGTCAACTATTCACGTTTAGTAGGCATTGTCTAACGGTATTTAGCCGGCTAGCTACCGATAGCTCCTGATATCAACAAATGATCCAGAAAGTCTAGTAGTCCATGTTCATACCTCCGTTAGCTTGCGTTAGCTTGCGTTAGCTGACGTTAGTTTACTGTTCAAAACGAAATGTCCCATTGAACTAAAGTTCTGTCTTAACGTCATCTAGCCGGCTAGCAGTAGCTACAGATAGCTCTTGATATCAATGTCTTATAACATTGATTGAATGCGTATTCGAGCTGAGGGCTTGCTGAATGTGAAATGACCAAAGCACAGTAGCGTTACCAATAGGGTCCCGCTGCAGCGCCGGAGAATCCTTTTTGGAGCTGGAGGCTACTAGAGTACACACAGACAGTGGAGCTGTTTGCAGATAGCGAGCATTTTGACTTGTTGCGTGGTGGCGATGTCTCGCAGATAATACAAGTACAAGTCTAATTATATAATATATATATTTTATAAAAAAAACAAAAAAAAACTTTTTATATAAAATAATTTTTAATTTCTTTTTAATCAAAAACAATCGGTATCGGATCGGTATCGGCCGATATGGCTCACGACGATCGGTGATCGGTATCGGTGGCAAAAAACGTGATCGGGGCATCCCTAGTATTGTCATCATACAGTACAGTACAACTAAAAACAAGTTTGGCATACAACCAGAGTGCAAATGTAACGGTACAGTGCAATAGTAATATACAATGTACAGGTGATTAAAGGGGAACTCCAACATTTTGGGAAATTAGCTTATTTAACATCTTCCCTGGAGTTAGACAAGAAGATACATACCTTTTTTGTCTCTGTGCGTGCATTTTAGCTTTGGGAATAGACGCTCCGTTAGCATAGCTTAGCTTCATCACTGGAAGTGAGGCAGGACAGTAGCCTTACAGTGCCTTACAGTGTATTGCAAGGTCTGACATTGACCAAATTTGATATGCATGACCTTGGTGGGCTCTAGGTCAACTCCTGAAAAGGGGGTCAATGTCAGACCTTGCAATCAAAAGTTAGGGGGCGCACTGAAATTATGGCAAGGGTTATTAGCCCCCTAACTTTTGATTGCAAAGTCTGACATTGACCCCCTTTTCAGGAGTTGGTACAGTTGTAAAGAGTGATGTGAAGTGGTTTGTCCAAACATCCCCATCTTGGATAGCCATTTCTTCCGGCTTATCTTTATTCAATGAGTTCCAGTGGTCCCAGAAGGAGTTAGAGCTTAGAGAGTCCTCTATTTTGCACAATTGTTTATTTACGTGATTGTTCCTTTTAATTCTGATGGTCTTTTTGTAGTGTTTCAATGATTCACAGTATTGGAGGCGTAAGGTGTCATTTTGTGGGTTTATGTGTTTCTGGTTTGATATTTTTTTACATTCTTTGTCAAACCATTGGTCCTTTTTAGTTTTTCTCTGTTTGTTACCTGATAGTTTTAATTTGGACTTTGTCTCTCTCTCTCTCTGTATTTCTGTCTCTGTCTCTCTCTGTCTCTCTCTGTCTCTCTCTGTCTCTCTCTCTGTCTTTCTGTCTCTGTCTCTCTCTGTCTCTCTCTCTCTGTCTCTCTCTCTGTCTTTCTGTCTCTGTCTCTCTCTGTCTCTCTCTGTCTCTCTCTCTCTGTCTCTCTCTCTGTCTTTCTGTCTCTGTCTCTCTCTGTCTCTCTCTCTGTATTTCTGTCTCTGTTTCTCTCTGTCTCTCTCTCTGTATTTCTGTCTCTATCTCTCTCTGTCTCTCTCTGTCTCTCTGTCTCTCTCTCTGTCTTTCTGTCTCTGTCTCTCTCTCTCTCTCTTTTTTGGATACACCCCTTTCCAAGATGGCAGCATCCCAATTGTCTGTGCTAATTGTTTGTTAATGTTTGGTCTTTTTTGTTGGTTTTTAGTACTTTTTGTTGGTTTTTAATACTTTTAAATATCCATTTTTAGTAAGTAAGTAGTAGTCTTAATTTCTTTAATCGCAAGTTGTGGATACTACAATGCTGCATGCGTGGCAGCCAGGCACTAATTGATCTTCAGCCAGCTGGCTCCGACAGGCTACACCCAGGCTTCTGGAGCAACCTACCAACACCAGGCCCAGGCTACTGGAGTACTAGCTCTAGGCTCCACTGGACTCCGACAGGCTACACCCAGGCTTCTGGAGCAACCTACCAACACCAGGCCCAGGCTACTGGAGCTACTAGCTGCTAGCCCCAGGCTCCACTGGACTCCGACAGGCTACACCCAGGCTTCTGGAGCAACCTACCAACACCAGGCCCAGGCTACTGGAGCTACTAGCTGCTAGCCCTAGGCTCCACTGGACATCTCCATTCTCCAGCAGCCTTCCAGCCTGCAACCACCAGGACTATCTCGGGCTACAGCACAGCAGCTAGCCTCCAACCACCTAAACAGCCCAAAGCCTCAGCAGCTTACCTGGCACTACCAGGTGAACCACAGGCACACTGGAACAGGCTAAACGGTTAAGTAAGCTTGAGAACTTCATTGACTTACACTACGACAACATGGTCAAATCACCGGTAAAGACTAACAAACAGAGGCAGCTTCAAGGTGCTAAATCACAGAAGATCACAGACTCTGTCAAGCCTTCTCCATGTAAAAGGGCACGCTCTGATGCTGAGAGTACTGAGGAGAACTCCACATATGGTGCACAGGCAACCAGTGAGGGGGACACTCATTTGATAACATTAGAGTCCATCAACAAGAAACTGGACAAACTGGGAATGTTAGACTTGATGATGGAGCAGATAATAAGCCTTAGAGAAAGCTTAGAGTTCAGTCAGGAACAAATTGTCGAGTTGGTTAAGGATAATGCGGAGATGAAGGGTAAGATGGAACTCATGGAAACCAGAGTTAACATAATTGAAACAGAAAACAAAAAGATGAAAGAATCTCTTCTTGATGTACAGTGCCGCTCAATGAGAGACAATATTGTGTTTACTGGGTTACCAGAGAAGGAGGGAAAGGACTGTGAAACTGTCATTAGGGAGTTCATGTCAGACCAGCTTAGTTTGCCTACGGACACTGTTCGGGGTATCACATTCTCTCGGGTGCACAGAATGGGAAGACCCTCAAAGGACAGACCCCGTGCAATTGTGGCTCGTTTCGAACACTATAAGCAAAAGGAACTTGTCAAGGGGAGGGGCAAAGAGCTGAGAAATACCACCTTTGGCATGAATGACCAATTCCCTCATGAGATTAATGACAGGCGTAAAGTACTTATCCCTATCCTGAAAGAACATCGAAGCCAAGGCAGATGGGTCGCTCTGGTAGTTGACAGACTGTACATTGAACACCAACTTTTCAGAGACTCCAACATCACACCCTGGTTATTTTAATGTCAAGGTAGATGAACTGATCTTTTTATTTTATGACTGGTAGGCCTACCAAGGATTCCTGCATTAACAACCCAGGAGAGAACAGCAAAACAGCTCTAATAAGTAGAAGTAATAAACTGTCGCCCAAGGCTTTACTTGCTCATTTTAATGTGTGTAGTCTGAGGAACACGGTTTTCCAGTTTTTATCTTATTTTGTTTTTATCTTATTTTATTTTTATTTCTTATTTGATCTTGTTCATTTAATTAAACTAAATCATGACAATGTCACTTAAAATACCTAAAAAAGGTCTAAGACTTGCTCATTTGAATATTTGTAGCTTGAAGAATAAGGTGCATGAGCTGAGCTCTATAATGCTAGATAACAGCTTACACATAATGGCTATTTCAGAGACACACCTAGATGAAATAATAGAGGATACACCACTGAATATACAAGGATATAATATTTTAGATTAGATAGAGACAAATATGGAGGGGGCATTGCTCTCTATGTTCAAAATCATATCCCGGTCAAAGTAAGAAAGGACTTAAGTATTGCAGGGGTGGAGGCCTTATGGCTACAAGTTCACATGCCTTATTTGAAACCATTGCTTATATGCTGTTGCTATAGGCCACCAAGCTCTAGCATAGTATACTTAGACAATATATGTACAATGCTGCAGAATGTAACCGACAGAGATAATGAAATCTGTATATTAGGAGATATGAATATTGATTGGTTTTCCAGAAGTTGTACACTGAAGAAGAAACTGAATGATGCGGCCGCTGTATGTAATTTGTTTCAAATTATTGATGTACCAACAACAATTAATAATAGTGCAGGATCAGTCTCATCGACCTGTATAGACCATTGTTTTACGAATGCCAGAGAAAAATGTTCAAAAGTTGTATCTGAGCCTGTGGGCTTCAGTGACCACAACATTATTGCGTTAACCTTAAAGATGAAGGTTCCTAAGGTAGGACCAAAAATAATTTATAAAAGAATATATAAGACATTTTCTGAGGATGAGTTTATTAATGATGTAAAAAATTTACTCTGGAATAATGTGCTAGAGACAAGGCATACAGAGGCTGCATTAGAGAAGTTTATGGAATTATTTACAGGTGTCTGTGACAAACATGCTCCTGTAAAGAAGCTCTCCGTCAGAGCAATCAAAACACCCTGGCTGGATCCTGAGCTGAAAAATGGCATGAAAGAAAGAGACAGACTGAAAAAAGTAGCTATTGCATTAGAGAATCCAGAAGATTGGAAAGTTTACCGCTCATTGAGAAACAAAATAACCAAAATGAATAGGCAGAAGAAAAAACATTATTATCAAACCAGATTGGAGGAGTGTAAAGGGGACAGTAAGAGACTATGGAAAACATTGAATGAAGCTATGGGTAGAAATAAAATGGGCAAAACGCCATCATTTATTGAGTCAGATGGTATATTCATCACTAAACCATTTGACATTGCAACCCATTTCAACAACTACTTTGTTTCCAAGGTAAACACAATTAGAAATCAAATGTTGCCAATGAGTGGTAAGCTGTCAGACTCTGTAATTAAAAAACATATAATGTATGACAAGAAATGCCGATTTTAAATTCAGGAGCACAAGTCCAAATGATATTGAAAAGCTCCTCATAGCACTTAAACCAGATAAACCTTGCGGTGTTGATAATCTGAATGGCAAACTGCTACAAATGTCTGCAAAATTTGTGGCTAAGCCACTATCACATATATTTAATTTATGTTTTGAAGAGAGGGTCTTTCCTCAGCCTTGGAAAATAGCCAAAGTAACTCCACTACCAAAGAACTGTAAAGAGCCATTTACAGGTTCAAACAGTAGGCCCATTAGTATTTTACCAGTAATAGGTAAGTTATTGGAAGGAATTGTGTTCAAGCAGATTCAAAAGTATTTCAATGAAAACAACATTAATTCTGATTTCCAGCATGCATACAAAGCAGGATACTCTACAGGAACTGCTTTAACATCTCTTACAGATAGCTGGCTACAGCTGATTGATAGGAAGTTAGTAGTGGGTACAGTGCTCTTGGATTTCAGTGCGGCTTTTGACATCACAGGCCTGTACACTGCGATGATATGATTGCGAATTGCCCCTTTAATTGGCCGTTGCGATTGGTAAATATTATCTGGGGGCGGGCTTGCGAGTAGTGCTTTCAAGCCTTGCATTCGCATTTCACTCCTAAATTATCCAAGGCGTGTGATGACGCCACTCACGCGAGCTGTCAGTGCGACACAATGTCGTGGTGCTATGAAAGAATCTGTCGGCAATGAATGAACTTACTGCGATCACCGATAGCCTGAGTGAAAAAAAAGATTTGCGTGTGGAGTGAATCTAGGTCACGCTATATACTTGGTACTTGTAGTCTATCGTGCGATTAAAGACCATGTCCCTATCTGCGTAGTCTATACATCCAACACCAAATCCCATAATTCCTAGCAAAACGAAACTGAATGTGGCCTCTTCCTTTCAATATGGACTATATTGCATCGCCAAAGAAGCACCTCATTTCAATACATTTAAGATACAAATTTTGCTCTGCAAGAACAACGGAGTGGATATCAGTCCATCTTATGACAACCACGTTCGATGTGGAGAGATGATAAGATGATGATGATTGACGTGATGATGTGATGATTGATTGACGGGGACACGGACACTTCTAACGTTCAGGTTCAGCCATCGATTTGGTGAGTAGTAGTAGCCCACTATTAGGACGTGAAATACTGTCTACTTAAATTTATAAAATATCAACCTATCTATCTATCTAATAATGAGACAATATGCAAATAAGATAATACTAATAATTGTCACGGTGTCCCCGTATATGAAATGAAAGTGGCTTGCAACTTTACTGGCTGTCACAAACTGTTTATTTCTCGTTTAGCATAGTATTACATTCCACTTCTATAAACAATCAAAGTCCTACCGTAAGAGCCTCATACGGGTCAATTAAACCTTTTTGATTAGTCTTTCCTTCGAGCTAAGTTGGACTGAACATTTCACTGTCAAAAGCGCAAATGTAAATAAGGTTGCGTCGCAACACGGTTTTCAAAATAAAGGTCACATATACAAATACCTCTCAATTCTTACTAAAAAAAAGTCCCGGATATACATAAACATTAATTGGCATAGATCTCTATAAACGGCCCAACACATTGATCACTTTAGGCACACACTGAAACCAGTAACATCACAAATATGAAGCAGGTAATTACCCATACAAATAATAAACCTTTCATGGGGTTATTTACAATAATAATTCATTTGATTTCTAAAGCACTTTTCATTGTGACACAAATGTATGCAGAGTTTCTTGTCCTCCTGATTAATGCAATGGTGTGTGTGTGTTGTGGTGATCTCATTCAAGGAGCACTACACAAGCGCGCGCACACACACACACACACACACACAGTTTGTTGTTTTTGTTCTATTAGTGATTTACACACTTTCTCGGTTGGTTCATTATAAAAGATACAAACCTGAAAACAAACGCACTTAAATGTTAAATAAAAGGACCACAGTAATGAGGCAGGAGGAACATATTTTTTTAATAATGGTAAAATTGTTATTTAAAAAATGTGCCCCTAAAAAATATTTTTTGCCCCTAAATGTCTCATTTAGGGGCAAGTGTGCCCCTAGTGAAAAAGCTTAGCGTACAGCCCTGCATCATAGATCATGACCTATTATTATTGAAATTACACACATATGGGTTTGAAGACACTGCCATGGAATGGATGAGAAGCTACTTGTCTAATAGACAACAATGTGTTATATTTAATGGTTCCATGTCAAATATGGTAACACTCCAGTGTGGTATTCCCCAAGGAAGTTGTCTTGGACCCCTCCTTTACTCTATATTTGTAAATGATATGCCTTATGTATTGGAAAGTGCAGGTACAGCGATTTATGCTGATGATACAACTATATATGCATCCGCTGAGAGCACAGAACAAGTGAATAAGATACTTCAGAGTGAATTATTTATGATTTCGAATTGGATAACTGAAAACAGACTAAAACTAAATGTAGCAAAAACAAAATGTCTTATACTCGGCTCTAAATATGCCTTAAGGTCGGAGCATAGACTGAGTCTCTCATTACAAGACGCTGGTATTGAACAAGTGAAGGAGGCCAAATTGTTGGGTGTAACTATTGACGAGGCACTACTTTGGTCTACCCAGATTAATAACATGGTTACCAGGATGAGTAGAAACATCTCCATAATAAGAAGAAATGCCTACCTCCTAACCAGTGATGCCGGTAACGCGTTACTAAGTAACGCGTTATTGTAATCTGATTACTTTCCCCCGAAAATAGTAATCTAACGCGTTAATCTTTAAAAGCCAGTAATCTGATTGCAGTTACTTGTCCAAGTGGCTGTGCATTACTATTTCGTTACTATCTCATCATAAATTCATAATGCATGCGGAATGCAGTATTTTATTTCGTTTTCGACAGTCAAAAATACATTTTTGAGCTGTTTTTCTTATTTGGGAGTGACGTGGTGTGGCAGTGAAAGGGTTACACAAGAATGTGTCCTCGCGGCGTGACTGGACTCTCTGTCTGTGAGTGACTCTGCTTTGGCCCAATCACATTCCCCATCCACAGTCTGCGAATCAGAGGCAGAGTAGGGCGGGTCTTCACAGCACGTCATGTGACATATGCGCCAATCGTCTGACAGCAGGGCTTCGTTGCATTCGTCTGAGAATTCCACCCCAAAACGCTTGTCTAAACGAAGTGAAACCGCAAGAAGACTAGAGAGACATTTATAAAAACAATTTAATAGTTACAGTTGATATAATTGAATAGTTCAGCCTGCATTTGTTAGATGTGAATGGATACACTGGTTTTGTAAAACCACTGGCTGGCTGCTCTAATGCTCTCCCACAGTTCTTCAGGTGGGAGAACACGAGTGACAGAGAGAGGGGAGAGAGACACACACACACACACACACACACACACACACACACACACACACACACAAGCACACGCACACACGCGCACACACATACACACAGAGAGGGAGAGAAGGGATTATATTATAATAATAATAATAATAATTATTATTATTATTATTATTATTATTATTATTATTATTATTATTATTATTATATTAGAGATGTAGGCTGTCTGGGTGGGGTTGGAGAGAAAGAGGCATGGGGTGAGAGAGAGAGAGAGGGGTGAGAGAGAGAGAGAGAGAGAGAGAGAGAGAGAGAGGGGTGAGAGAGAGAGAGAGAGAGAGAGAAAAGCTCTTATTTGCCAGATTTACAGTTAATTTACATGTTAAAGAGAGACTGCTTGTATGTTTATAGAGAGACATTTATAAAAACAATTTAATAGTTACAGTTGATATAATTGAATAGTTCAGCCTGCATTTGTTAGATGTGAATGGATACACTGGTTTTGTAAAACCACTGGCTGGCTGCTCTAATGCTGTGAGCATCATAGACTGTTGCTTTACCATACTTGATGGTACAGAAGCTGAAGCACTAGTTTAACAATTTACGTTATGTGCAGAGAAACAAGTTAAAAACAATTTATGGACTTTCAATAAAGCGTTTAAAAAAAACTGTTGGGGGAACGACGACTTCGTAACCTAGTTACTTTCAAAGTAACTAAGTTACTCTGATAATCAAGTAATCAGTAAAGTAACTTGGATTACTTTTTAAAGGAGTAATCAGTAATCAGTAATCGGATTACTTTTACAAGTAATCTGTGGCATCACTGCTCCTAACGAATACAACAATTAAAATGGTAGTACAATCTTTAGTCTTGTCCCATCTTGACTACTGCCCAGCAATTTGGTCTAGCGCATCAAAGCAAGAGCTTAGTAAACTCCAGCTCACTCAAAATAGAGCTGCCCGACTCACTCTTCACTGCTCTATAAGGAATAGTGTGGAGGGAATGCATGCTAGACTGTCGTGGATGAGGGTGGAAGAGAGACTAGCATGCAGTTTGATTAGGTTTTTAAAGAACATTTGTACCTTAGGTAAACCCACTCAATTGTATTCTATGCTTTTATCCACCAATGATAGACATGACCATAATACCAGACATGCTTCAAGTAGTCGCTTCACCCTACCTCTGCCTAGAACCAACGCTCTAAAGAAAACTGCAATGTATACAGTAGAGCCATAACATACTGGAATAGGATCCCATTACATATTATACGGACGGAAAACAAGGACAGTTTCAAAAAGAGACTCAAAGGAGCCATAATCCGGAAGGAGATTAATATATGTCATGCATGAGTGTAGCTGCAGCCATGTTATCCAAAACTTCTTCTGATTACTTTGTGTTTTCTTTTCTTTTTAAAGGTATGGTGAAATTGATGTTTTAGTAACACTGATGAGCATTCTAAAAGCAATTCTTAAAAATATTCAATTTTAAAAACAATCTTAAATTGTATTTAACACTGTATTTTGTAATTTTTTTTTTTTTTTTTTTTTGTTTCTTTGCTTGCATGTAATTTTAGCCATCTTAATTGTTAGTTTCATTGTGTATTGTATGTTGAGTACTGGCTTTTAATAATTCTGTTTTGCAATAATTGTTTTGTATGTTTTTTTTGTTTTTTTCTGTCTCTGTCTCTCTCTGTCTCTCTCCCTCTGTCTCTCTCTCTGTCTTTCTGTCTCTCTCTCTCTCTCTCTGTATTTCTGTCTCTGTCTCTCTCTGTCTCTCTCCCTCTGTCTCTCTCTCTGTCTTTCTGTCTCTCTCTCTCTCTCTCTGTATTTCTGTCTCTGTCTCTCTCTGTCTCTCTCTCTCTGTCTCTCTCTCTGTCTCTCTCTCTCTCTCTCTCTGTCTTTTTGTCTCTGTCTCTCTCTGTCTCTCTCTGTCTCTCTCTCTCTGTCTCTCTCTCTCTCTGTCTCTCTCTGTCTCTGTCTCTCTCCCTCTCTCTCTCTCCCTCTCTCTCTGGTCTTGGGCTCTGGTGGAGCATCTCGGAGTCCTTTCTTCATCAGTTGTTCTATCACTTCTGCCAGCATGTTGCTTTTCTTCAGAACAGGCCTCGTAGTAAAGGTCTCCCTGCACTGGGGACATGATGTGTAGACCCCCCTCTGATCCTCGTGATCCCAGCAGTCTGTAATACAGGCCATACAGTAGCTGTGTCCACAGGGAATGGCTACCGGTTCCGTCACTACATCCAGACAGATGGGACAGCAGCACTGCTCCCGGTCCAGATCAACTCCTTGCTGCTGCCCCATTTTAACAACGGCACTCTTAAAGTTTTGTTTTCTCAGGAAGAGTGAACGCTGGTCGTGGTGTTTGGTGGGAGCTACTTCCTGGTTGTAGTTGTGTTTGGTGGGAGCTACTTCCTGGTTGTAGTTGTGTTTGGTGGGAGCTACTTCCTGGTTGTAGTGGTGTTTGGTGGGAGCTACTTCCTGGTTGTAGTGGTGTTTGGTGGGAGCTACTTCCTGGTTGTAGTTGTGTTTGGTGGGAGCTACTTCCTGGTTGTAGTTGTCCAGCGGAGGAGTTGCTTTAAAGATGAAGAAACGCACTCCTCAGTGTCAGTTTTAGTATTTAATTGACGAGGATGACGACACACTGAAACAGACAATACAGCGAAATAAGCTGACAAAGTTTTACATACATGCATGTTGTCACTAATAAAGATATATATATTTTTTTGATCCACTTTTTCTCCCATTTTCTATTTTTCTCCCATCCCAATTTCGTATCGTCCAATTCAACCCTCCCCTGTCACGGACGCTGTTTCTTGCCTCCCACAAGCCGGCTGCAATGTGGACTAAGTCATACATAGCACGAGTCCCCTCCGGTACTCGAGGTAACAGCAGTCGCATCTTTCCACCTGCGCGGCTCGATCTTTCAGCGTCGGGGGTCTGCGCTTTGGAGGGGCGCCGCCCCCGTCGCTTCCTGATTCCACTGTGCAGGCGCACCAACCGACCTGTAGGAGTCGCTGTCCACAACGCCCGATCCCCACCCATCAGTTTCACACCCCCTAATACTGCCAATGTGTATTAGTGCGGACGACCAGCTAAACTGAAAGCAATGTGGAGCGCTGGGCTCGAACAGGCGAACCCAGCGTCTCCAGTATTCGTGGTGAGCGCCTTGCCCACTGCACCACGTAGCTGCCCATATAAAGATATATATATAAAGATATATAAATATATATATATATATAAGGATATATAAAGTAAATACACAATAACTAATAATAATGTAAACAATCTCACATGAATGAGTTGAACGAACGTCTTGACTGGAGGCGGAGTGAAACGGTGATCCGGTCGCCTGTACGTTAATGCCAAGCAAGCAGTGCAAAAATGCTTCCGCATTCGTCACCGCACGCTAGTGCGGTAAAGCGCCCTTCTTTTCAGACAAATGCTACCGTGCGTGCACCGGCGGCGGCGTGCTCGCTCAGGTGCGTGCGTGCGCCGGCGTGCTCGCGCGAGGTGCCCGCGCATGCGCATGAGATCCCGCCTTGGTTCGACACGATATATATAAGTCACCGCCCCTTATTCAGTATCTAGCAATAGCTCAATTGGCAAGGACACATGGCTGTGGATCCTATGGCTTGTTTGCTGGCGAGTTCGAATCCCATCGAAAATATTTTTTAACGTGATTTTTTTTTAACGTGTATTCTTTCGCCGGTTAAGGTTAGGCATGGTTAAGGTTAAGGTTAAGGTTAGGCATTGTTTCGGAGTTGGTTAAGGTTAGAACGGTTAAGTTTAGGCGCTGTTAAGGAGCTGGTTAAGGTTAGAGTTTGTCAAAGAGAATGGCAATATAATTTCTATGGTTAAGGTTAGGCATGGTTAAGGTTAAGGTTAAGGTTAGGCATTGTTTCGGAGTTGGTTAAGGTTAGAACGGTTAAGTTTAGGCGTTGTTAAGGAGCTGGTTAAGGTTAGAGTTTGTCAAAGAGAATGGCAATAGACAGCCTATTTCCGCGCGACCTGGGCGCTGGGCGGCGGAAAATGAAAGGCGCATTACTGCATGCCACTACGGTAAATTTTTGCACTGCTTGCTTGGCATAAAGCTACACGCGATCCGGTCAGATAGTAGTGAGACGCTGCCCTCTAGTGGCCGGCGATAAACTCTTCAAAAGAGACAGTGTCTATTTTACTGTGATTCATAGATAGAAGATGTTTTTTTTTTTTACATAGTTCAGGACTTTCTATCGTCATCAACTACCTCTAATTTGTTTACTTTGTCAAGGAAAACCCACTAAAACTCAAAAGCACAAAGAGAGACATAGAGAAAATGGTATACATACTCAATAAATCTCTCTCTTTCTCTTTCTCTCTCTCTCACACACACACAAACACACGCACACACTTTCTCTCTCTCTCTCTCTCTCTCTCTCTCATTTACTCTCATTATTCTCTCCTCTCTTGCTTTCTCTTTGTCTCACACTCCCTCTTTGCTGAAGACTATTGCAAGATGGTGACCATTTTGGAATATTTGAATCATGGGAATTGTAGTTTTTTTGTGGCCATTTTGTCAAGGGCATGCATAGCTGTGGATCAGCGTTGGAATTATTCCGAACTACACTTCCTGTCAGATACTGTGGGGGTTCAAAGTTCAGCGTTCTGAATGAATTATATCAATAACTGTTATTATTCGGCATAATAAGCCACAAAAGGTAACGTTTTTGACAAATATTGAAACGCAGTAAGCTTCTCCTCCCTATTGTTAGCATGTAGCAACAATTAGATCTGAAATTAGTTTCAAAATGGTTGCACTGTGGTGAAAATAAAAAGGTACAGTAAATTACAGTAGATTGGCACAACAACTAAATTGGGACGGGGAGAAAACAGAGAAAAATCGAAGAAAGAGAGGATAAAAATAAATAAATAAATAAACGCCACTGTGCGTGCACGTGTGTGTGGGGGCCTCCACAAGAGTCTGGCCCAGAGGCCTCTGAATTCTTAATCTGGGCTTGAATATGGTCTGATATTAACATTCAGTATTCAATATTGTCTGATTCAATATTAACATTCAGTATTCAAGTAGAACAGCTAGCTAGCCGTTGTGGACACTCACCTTTCCACAGCTAAACGGTCGGCAAGGCACCTTGGTCTAGAAATGCAGGTTTCAGTCTATGTTGTTTAGTCTATCTGTTCAGTCCTGTTCAGTACGGTTTCAAGAATTATTGAATATATATAGATACACAAATGTTCTAGAATGTCCTATTATGACATCATACTGTGACATCTCAAATGTTCTAGAATGTTCTATTATGACATCATACTGTGACATCACAAATGTTCTAGAATCTAGAATGTACTATTATGACATCATAGTACCGCTCAATACACACAATTGTTAAGGGGATGCAGACAAGAGAAAGACTTTTGTCTTGTTTACATCTTGTTAGCTTGTGTTAGCTTGTTAGCTTGTGTTAGCTTAAACCTGTTCCACCCGACGGGGTCGGTACCGACCCCAAAATGGCATCTGGTCATAAATCCATATTTTTGAGTGTTGCATATTTTTTTTAATTTCTTTATCAAACGTTTTCAAGTATTAACACTTTGGTTGCCTAAGGTTAAATTAATGATATACCATAGATTGCCAGCGCTATTTGTCTATGGAGAAAGTCCCCTTCTTTGCAGGGCTATAACTTTTTAAATTCTATTGCTACATTGCCATTATTAGGGCCCAT
The DNA here is from genome assembly GCF_963971535.1 of Notolepis coatsorum. Lineage (NCBI taxonomy): Eukaryota > Metazoa > Chordata > Actinopteri > Aulopiformes > Paralepididae > Notolepis > Notolepis coatsorum. Next base: position 180,821 of record NW_028171890.1, read on the forward strand.
TCAAAGTCCTATATGTATTGTTCATTGTGTAGCCGTTGTGGACACTCACCTTTCCACAGCAAAACGGTCGGCAAGGCACCTTGGTCTAGGAATGAAGGCTTCAATCTATGTAGTTTAGTCTATCTGTTCAGTGCTGTCTCAAGATGCACAATGAGATCTTCTGAGAGAATTGTTGAATATATATAGAACACAAATGTTCTAAAATGTGCTATTATGACATCATACTGTGACATCACAAATGTTCTAGAATGTGCTATTATGACATCATACTGTGACATCACAAATGTTCTAGAATGTACTATTATGACATCATAGTACGGCTCAATACACACAATAGACCTGTCGCTAACCCACGCCCCAAATAGAATTTGTCCAATCATATCACAGCGAAAATCCTCGCTGGCAGAAAACTCGGACACGACAAGAAAAGTGGGGGCAGAGGGGGGGATCTTTAATCTATGAAAAAAAACGTCTTCCAGCCAATCAGCACAGGTCAGGCTATGACAGATATTGTCACCATCCCATCTGACCAATCAGGATATACTCTGGGGATCTGCAACTTCCTTCTATTCACCACAGCAAAAAAAAATGCAAATGTTTGCACCCGCTTCCACTCTTCAAAATCCATTATTTCCTCAACAAGTCATGGTGAATTGATAACATTTACTAATTTTTGCAGTTGAACAATCATTGTAAAGGATGGGATAGGTGTTTTTTGCATAGGATTAGTGAAATCAGGATTTGTTGTTAGCTAAAAAGTGGTGAAGCCATAAACGGTCATATGCCCCTTCAGGTGAAGTGACAGTGTCCATTTTTAGACATATGCCCGATGCATCTAGTCAGTCACACTTAGGGTATTACTTCTACCATGTAGTGCCATGTAGTACCATGTAGTGCCATGTAGTACCATGTAGTGCCATGTAGTACCCTGTGTAGAACCATGTTGGAGTACCCTGTATTATCATGTAGTATCATGTAGTACCATGTAGTTCGTTTTGTCCGCTATTCTTCTTTGGGCCTTGATCGGCTACTGTTGCCATGGCAACGCAAATTCAAGAAAACTCCCAATACATTTTATTATTTATTTTATGTTATGAATCAGCCTGCCAAGTTTCATAGATACGCCTAAGGAAAAATATGCCCCATAGGCCCCACATTTTTAGGGTACCGGTCGAGCGCCTGTGTGTTCACGGACACTTCGGTTAACCTTAATTTACAGGGGAAAATCTATTTTTTATAAAACATTTTAATTGTAGATCACTTTTGAAATAGCACCAAAATAACATTGAGTTGAAATAGTGAATTTCCAGGTATTTCAAGAAGTGACCGGTAAAGGGTTAATATAGTCAGCTCCAGACTTTATAATTGATGACATCACAAGTTTGATTCTTACTTCTCTGGTTTCTGGCTTCGGGGAAAGTATCTCATGTTCAAAAATATTGATTGAACCGCTTTAGGCCATGGAAATAAAATCGAGTGGTGTTCCCCTTTTTTAAGTTGTAATCGAAACGAATGCAAACCTCCCACCGTACTGGGAAGATAATGATTGTACCCAACATGGCACTAGTACTCGGTCCTCGGCATTGGGAGGGTCGGGCATCGTTTGGATTTGAACGATTTCGATTCCTGTTCTAAACGGGTCTCGATTCTTTGCGGTGCAAAGGTCAAAACAGGTCACAGCTTATTACGCAGGAGAAAAAAAATTATTTGAAAAATCCTTAATTTCTTTCGTACTATTCACATTGTCAGTTGACTTGATACGTTTAATTTGGTTGCTGTACTGTAACTAGGGTATTAATTAACAAAGTAGTAATAATAAAAAAAAAAAAAAAAATCAGAATCAAAATTCAAACATCTTCTTAACGGTTCTGGAATCGGAAGTTAGGAACCGGTTCCCATTAGAACCGGTTCTCGGTGCCCAACCCTAATCGTAGTTAGTAGCATCGGGACGATACACCTCTAAAATTACACTAATAATATAAAAGAAAAAAATGGGTTTGAACAGTACGTACCCCTAAGTGTACAGGACGAGGCTCACCGGGCTGGGGGGTCAACACTTACCACGGCGCGGATGCTCCCGGCGTAATGTCCACAACACTAATGCAGAGATCATGGGTTTTCTAACAACCTATAAAGAGTAAAAATACTAAGAATACCAAAGCTGAATTCAATTCGGAGGTATGGATGAAAAAAGGGGCAACGTCACATCAAACACACATCCTATTCCTAAAGAGTTGAGGCCGTAATGGAAAGTGTCCCAAAATACATGTGGTTGTGAACATAACAAGTTTGAGAGATGGAAATGCACATACTGTAAGAACTTCAGTTGTCGCAAGAAAACACATGAGCCTCTCGCATAGTTTCGCCTGTAATGATAGACCCCCAGCTACGTAGTAGCACACTTTGAAGAATTGCTCTGAGTGCAGAGTGTAACTTGACACTGAAAGCGTGTTTTGCGTGACTGGAGCAAACGCCTGGATATCACTGGTAAGGCTTCAAGTCTTGTACTTACTGGTTCTCCCTGAAAAGCCTGCCAAACAAGGAATGATTTCAGAGTTAAAAGCGTCGTTTTGTGGTTATATTCGTTTATTAAAAACCTTTTAAATCAAAAGCAATTGGTAAAGAAAATAAAATCATACATAACGTCGCAACAGGTCTTCTTTTTTTTAAACACAGTCTGATGTAAAAGAAATACAAAATAAAAATCACTGCGTTTTGATTTGTCCCATGCTAACATGCGTCGCAAAATGTATCATTGGTTATTACTGTACCACTTGCCACACCAAAGATATGAAATGAAAGCACTACTACACCGAGTGATTTTCACAAGTCCTTTCGTTGTGAATTTGTCAACAGACAAGTAGGTGAAAGACTAAATATGTTTACAAAAATTATAAGAAATGCTTTTATTTTTGATATATTCCCTTGTTATGAAATGTGTCACAGTAATTCAGAGTCTATATCCATTTCTTAACGTCAAAAGTGAAAAGGAGAGTATCGGTTATTTTTGGCCGTTAACGGCACTAGTAGTCAAACTGAGAAGACTAGGGACCCTTTGCCAGCACCCTGAGCTGCAGACAGTTAAAGGATTCAAAACAGGGGAGGGAAAAAAACAAAGCAGAAGAACAGAAAAGGCAAAAAAAACAGCTCAAGCTAAAAAGATAAACGTGAATCGAAGACATGGAATCGTTTTGTTTTCGTTACAGTATCTTCCAGTATAGCCTCAGGCGAACGCAACGCGCTCCGCCGTAGATTAGGGGGTATAGCGCCAACGTGCATCATCAGCAGACGACGACGATGATCTCATCAGAGATTCCAAACCTGGAAAGAGAGCAAACCACACAAACGAGTCAAGAGGCGCGTTTTACTCATATAAAAAAAAAAGTCTTTTTTTAATCCTTAAAGTTAAAGCAGCAATAATTTACGTCTTTTGAGTCTTAGTCAGCGATATCTAAAAAGATTTACATTGATTTATTTTGTGATTAAAATGTTTGTGACCAGTTTACAAAAACGAGATATTCTGCCTCAGCTTCCAAAATCAATTTCAGACAAGCTTTATGTTTTAAATACATCCTCAGACCTGCCCCCGATTTCTATCCATGTGTCAGAGTCATAGGCAAGTGGATCACCTGGTGTCTTTCCCCCCGCTTACCTTACGTCCCACTCCCATGTGCCTAATAAGGCCGGTAGTAGCGCGTCGCCGGTGTCCTCTGCGCTATGTCCGCATAGCGGTCACTGGGGCGGGGGCGGTCGTAGGAGTAGATGTCACCAGCCGCGGGAGGGCTCCGGCCACGGGCATAGCGGGCAGATGGAGGAGGCAGGACCCAAGGCGAGGGGCGGTCGAGGTAGGCCTCAAAGGGCAGCGCTGAGGGAGCGCCTCGCAGGATGACCCGGTCTGGTCTGTCGGCGGCGTAGGCCCCGGCACCATAGGGACCTGCGCCATAGGGCCCGGCGGCGCTGTAGGGCCAGGGGGCGCTGTAGGGCCAGGGGGCGCTGTATGGACGGGCTCTGTACTTCTCGGTACTGATTTCATTTGATTCGTAGTGGTCCACCACCTGCCCGTAGCCGTCCCGCTCACTGTAACCCTTCACTGGGGGAGGTGGGGAGGAGGGCGCAGACACGCGGAGGCCTCTGTAGGGGGGCTCGGGCCTCTCCCCCGGGGAGCGTGGTGGAGAGTGGAGGTAATATTCCTCCTCCGACTCCTCCTCCTCCTCCTCCTCCTCCTCCTCTGACTCCTCCTCCTCCGACTCCTCCTCCTCCTCCTCCTCCTCCTCCCTGGCTCTGCTGTTGGATATCTGAAAGTGAAATCCTGGGAGAAGACAATGCATGATGAATGAATACAAATAAATAAATAAAAAAAGGTTTAATATACTAGTGGTGGATCGGCCGGTTCTGCTGCCAGAGCGATCACTGTCACAACTCGGGACTTGAGAACTGGAGACCCACATCACCGTACAGACTTATCTTGATCTCTTTGCACACTAGACCATCTTGTGTTTGTACTTTTTATATTATTATATTGTACTGTGAAGCTATGCACCCCCCCCCCCCCCCCCCCCCCCTCATGCTGCTTTGACACCCGAATTTCCCCAAGGGGATCAATAAAGGATTATCTTATTACATGGCGTTTTAACATTCGCCAAAATGCCGGATTGTGATTGGTCAATAGCGCTCGGTTGCCCCTGACAGCGCGGTCAGTTATTTTTCGATAACGGACCGCTGCTATGGGCAACGCGCAATAATGACCGCTGATACGGGTAACACAGCACTATTGACCAATCACAATCAAGCATTTTGGTGGCAGACAGTCACGAAAGCTGAGCTCAGCATATGCACAGCTGCACTCATCAGGTAATCGGACCACACACCTAGGGATGGGTATCGTTAGGATTTTATCGATACTACTACTCTTATCGATACTGCTTAACGGTTCGGTACTTTATCGATACTCTTATCGGTTCTTTTTGGTTCTTTTTTTGCAAGAAAAAAAGACAATTAATTAAGAACAGAATCAACATTGCTTTATTATTTATAAATACAACTTTATAAATAAGTATTATAAATAAATATAATTTCTTCAGCAACAGCAATGTTCTTTTATATAACTTTATAAATAAATATAATAAATTAATATAATTTCTTCAGCAACAGCAGCAACAATGTTTTAAATGTGTCTGACTCTGAATTATAGACTTTTTATAATAAACAACAAATGCAAAAGGCTAACAGAACTGTGACACTTGTTCACCCTATCCTCTGTCATCCTTCCTCTAGCTGCTAGGGAGAAAGGACTTTGGGTGGTGGAGGGAGGATGTGTGGTGGCCCTGGGCTCACTGGCCTGGGACATAGTGGCTGACGCCTCAGCTTGACGATCTATAAAAAGTTTAGATTGTAGTATTTGTAGCTAAACAATTGTTTTGTTTATTAGCCTATTTGTAATAATTCGTTATTAGCCTAGGCAACTCCGTATCTTGGCTTACGGTTACGGCTGCAGTGGATGCAGATGGAACACTGCGCGCAAGGCAGTCGAATACGCGCATTTCTGCACACTAATATCATGTTTTGCCAACAGATGTTTTGATAAATTGATTTGCTCGTATTGCCACCCTTACTGGCAAATGTTTTGTTGCACTTGTGGCAACGTGCATTGTCGGCATTGACCCTTGTAAAGTATATCCATACTTTAGAACGCTTCGCTCTATCCGCCATGATCACGACTCAGTGCATGCAGAGCTGCTGTCTGTGTGCAGAGCGCTATAGCACGGGGCGTCTGGGACACTTTCATTAAGGAGTACCCGTATGTAGGACCCGTATGTCTATGTGTAGCACTAGCGAGCGACTCGCGAGGAGACTCGCTGGGTGCGGCTCGCTTCTCGTGCAGAGACAGAGAGAGGATCGTTCGCAACTTTTAAATAATAATAATAATAATAATAATAATAATTTCTCTAGAGTATCGATAGCAGTACCGAGGACGTCAGACCTTATAAATACTCCGGTATTTTCTAATATAGTACCGGTTCCCGTTTAAAACCGGGGTCCGGGGGGCATCCCTACACACACCTGCCGGCTGCCGGCGATGACAGAGGAGCCACAGAACAACTGCGTCTGCATTTGATCTCGTCTTGTCGATGGTGTAAAATGAATGAGGTATATTGTTAGTAAGTTAGCCATGTAATAAGCGGGATAATGTATAGCTATACTCGGTCATTGACTCATTGTCGCAAAATAATTGACCTTCACTGCGTTTAGAACACCTCTGCGCGGCGCCTCAGTGTTCTAAACTCTGTGTCAGTCAATTATTTTGCGACAATGAGTCAATGACCGAGTATAGCTATACATTATCCCTTACTTAGTGCCTGGGGTTGGTATATATTGCAATATTTTACACGCCGAGGATATATCTGTACACCGAGTAGGGGTGTAAAGGTACACGTATCCATACCGAACTTACCCGTGTCAGTGTGTACCGTACCGCACGGCTGTGTTGTGTTTGGGTCCAGTGTGATCGGAGAGTAATATTGTAAGAAGTCAGGTCTGGTCTTGGGCTCTGGTGGAGCATCTAGGAGTCCTTTCTTCACCAGTTGTTCTATCACTTCTGCCAGCATGTTGTTTTTCTTCAGAACAGGCCTCGTAGTAAAGGTCTCCCTGCACTGGGGACATGATGTGTAGACCCCCCTCTGATCCTCTTGATCCCAGCAGTCTGTAATACAGGCCATACAGTAGCTGTGTCCACAGGGAATGGATACCGGTTCCGTCACTACATCCAGACAGATGGGACAGCAGCACTGCTTCTCCCAGTCCAGCTCAACTCCTTGCTGCGCCATTTTAACAACGGCACTCTTAAGTTTAAGACGACACACTGAAACAGACAATACAGCGAAATAAGCTGACAAAGTTTTACATACATGCATGTTGTCACTAACATAACGCATATATATATATATATATATATATGGCCAAGAGTCTGGCCCAGAGGCCTCTGAATTCTTAATCTGGGCTTGATATTAACAGTCAGTATTCAATATTAACATTCAGTATTCAAGTACAACAGCTAGCTAGCCGTTGTGGACACTCACCTTTCCACAGCTAAACGGTCGGCAAAGGCACCTTGGTTGAGAAATGCAGGTTTCAGTCTATGTTGTTTAGTCTATCTGTTCAGTACTGTTTCAAGATGCACAATGAGATCTTCTGAGAGATTTGTTGAATATATATAGAACACAAATGTTCTAGAATGTTCTATTATGACATCATACTGTGACATCACAAATGTTCTAGAATGTTCTATTATGACATCATACTGTGACATCACAAATGTTCTAGAATGTTCTATTATGACATCATAGTATGGCTCAATACACACAATTGTTAATGGAATGCAGACCAGAGAAAGACTTTCGTCTTGTTTACATCTTGTTAGCTTGTGTTAACTTGTTAGCTTGTGTTAGCTTGTTAGCTTGAACCTGTTCCACCCGACGGGGTCGGTACTGACCCCAAAATGGCATCTGGTCATAAATCCATATTTTTGAGTGTTGCATATTCTTTTTGATTTTTTTATCAAACGTTTTCAAGTACTAACATCACTAACATGTCACAAAAGCATGTAGAATGTATATTATCATCAATACGTTAGTTTAAGAGTCTGGCCCAGAGGCCTCTGAAGTCTTAATCTGGGCTTGAATATGGTCTGATATTAACATTCAGTATTCAATATTGTCTGATTCAATATTAACATTCAGTATTCAAGTAGAACAGCTAGCTAGCCGTTGTGGACACTCACCTTTCCACAGCTAAACGGTCGGCAAGGCACCTTGGTCTAGAAATGCAGGTTTCAGTCTATGTTGTTTAGTCTATCTGTTCAGTCCTGTTCAGTACGGTTTCAAGAATTATTGAATATATATAGATACACAAATGTTCTAGAATGTCCTATTATGACATCATACTGTGACATCTCAAATGTTCTAGAATGTTCTATTATGACATCATACTGTGACATCACAAATGTTCTAGAATCTAGAATGTACTATTATGACATCATAGTACCGCTCAATACACACAATTGTTAAGGGGATGCAGACAAGAGAAAGACTTTTGTCTTGTTTACATCTTGTTAGCTTGTGTTAGCTTGTTAGCTTGTGTTAGCTTAAACCTGTTCCACCCGACGGGGTCGGTACCGACCCCAAAATGGCATCTGGTCATAAATCCATATTTTTGAGTGTTGCATATTTTTTTTAATTTCTTTATCAAACGTTTTCAAGTATTAACACTTTGGTTGCCTAAGGTTAAATTAATGATATACCATAGATTGCCAGCGCTATTTGTCTATGGAGAAAGTCCCCTTCTTTGCAGGGCTATAACTTTTTAAATTCTATTGCTACATTGCCATTATTAGGGCCCATTCAAAGTCCTATATGTATTGTTCATTGTGTAGCAACGTTAAACTTTTTCATTCACATATTCATAGTAAAGTATGGTCTAATGTATAAGTATGTTTTCATCTCTTTCTGCAGCTTTCTCCAGAACGTGATATATAGCCCCAAATGCATTATATTGATGATGAAATACAGTTTGATGGCAATCAGCGCGATATAAAAAATTCCAACTAGACGTACTTCTAGAAGTTACTACACGTCATCTGATGTTGACCGGATGGGCGAGGGGGCGTTTATAATTCCGTGGGCAGCGTTATACCAATCATCTAATGTGGGTCAAATGTTGATAATATCAGTTATTATCGAAGACGGTAACGTTACACGCTGAAACTCACCCCAGTCTCCGTGCGCCGTTGGGCGATCATCGTCGAGTAGAAATTTTATCATTATGGGATATATTATTACCCGGTCCATCTCCAGCTTGTATAATGGTATATACGTCCAAATCATGTTGTTTATCGAGTTATTGGCAATCGATCGCTATGTAGTGTGACGAGCTAGAGTGCCGGAACCTATCCCGAGTGGCCGGAAGCAATACGGACATCTAGCACAACCTCTACTGCGCTTCCTGTTAAGCGGTTGCGCGATCGGCCACCAGATGGCGCTCCTGTACCGCCAGAGAGCTCAGTGGGTCCTGCTGGTGAATCTCAGGCCAGCGGAGGGACATTATGAATCCGATCGCAGATTTTTGAAATATTGATATAAAGACGACGTACAGCGTCCCCCGGCAACTTTAGCATGGCCAGCAAAGACGTCTAAAGACGGGTCCCGGCACCCAAAGTGTTAACATCACTAACATGTCACAAAAGCATGTAGAATGTATATTATCATCAATACGTTAGTTTAGCAATAGGTTAAAAGTGCCATTAGATCGTTTTAACTTCTCGATTTGCTGAAGACGGCGACCATTTTGGAAAATTTTAATAATGGGAATTGTAGTTTTTTGTGGCCATTTTGTCGAGGGCATGCATAGCTGTGGATCAGCGTTGGAATTATTCCCAACTACACTTCCTGGCAGATACTGTGGGGGTTCAAAGTTCAGCGTTCTGAATGAATTATATCAATAACTGTTATTATCCGGCATAATAAGCCACAAAAGGTAACGTTTTTGACAAATATTGAAACACAGTTAGTTTCTCCTCCCTATTGTTAACATGTAGCAACAATTAGATCTGAAATTTGTTTCAAAATGGTTGCACTGTGGTGAAAATAAAAAGGTACAGTAAATTACAGTAGATATCATTATTGATTGATTGATTGAAAATGTTATTAACAGATTGCAGAAAGGGTACAGTACAGTATGGCTCAATACACACAATTGTTAAGGGGATGCAGACCAGAGAGAGACTTTCATCTTGTTTACATATTCTTAGCTTGTGTTAACTTGTTAGCTTGTGTTAGCTTATGTTAACTTGTTAGCTTGTGTTAACTTGTTAGCTTGTGTTAACTTGTGTTAACTTGTTAGCTTGTTAACTTGTGTTAGCTTGTGTTGGCTTGTTAACTTGTGTTAACTTGTTAGCTTGTGTTAACTTGTTAGTTTGTGTTAGCTGGTGTTAACTTGTTAGCTTGTGTTAACTTTTTAGCTTGTGTTACATTGTTAGCTTGTGTTACATTGTGTTAACTTGTTAGCTTGTTAACTTGTGTTAACTTGTTAGCTTGTGTTAACTGGTCAAAAGAGACCAGGCTCATGCATGTGCTATAAGTATAAAGTATAGTATTTTGGTTTGCAAAAAAAGTATGCAGTCCTAAAAAACGAAAACTAAAATGGCCACTTTTGGGGGCGCCTGTTAAGAGGTTAGTACAGTAGGTCTACCCCCCAAAGAGATAGTCTGACATCACAGATTGGGCTGTGGCAGAGTGTGCAGCAGGGTCAATATATCAACCACTAGGGGGCAGCAAAACATTTGATTTAATCATTAACCCCACCCCTTTATCTCTCTCTATCTCTCTCTCTCTCTCTCTCTCTCTCTCTCTCTCTCTCTCTCTCTCTCTCTCTCAGACACTCCCCTATTGGTCAGGAGCAGCAGTGACTCCGCCCTGGCCCCGCCCCTGGATATAACTGCCCCGTCTGACGACAGCAGCAGAAACAGGTCTCCCGAGCCGGTAGGTTCTGAGTCAAGGTTCTGACAGCAATGTCACAATTATGGGATAGTTCAGTTATTTCTTTTGTTTCCCCTTAAATGCCTGCCAGTACAGTAAATGATGCATCACCATTAGCTGACTTACTGAGTCCCGTGGTGTCGGTTCTGGCCACGTTCCGAGTGAGCTTGATGATGATGATGATGATGATGATGATGATGATGAATAGTTTATTTTCTGTCTTTGTTTACAGATCGATCAAAACACACTTGTGTGGACTTAAAAAAAAGAAAATAAATAAAAAAAAATCACAAATGTACATATTCAAAGTAAGCTCACACACAAAATCCAAACTCACTGACCGAAAAAAGGACTAGGCTGAGCACATGCTTATTTTTGCCTATCATTTACAATTCTTAAAAAACGAAATATACTTTAATATAAGAAAGAAAAACTTAAAATATGCTGCAAGATATATTTTTTTATTTTCTTTAAAGACAAAAAATACAAATGTTTGCTGTTTTACTCAAAACTGTACTCCTGAATTATTTTATCCTTTAAGGCTTTTTTAAATCTTCCCTGAGAAGTACACAACTTCAACCCGTCACTAAGGCTATTCCATAATTGAAAGCTTCAGACAGGCAGTACACAAGGTCTCTTACAATAAATACTTTTAAAGAGACTACAGTACCCATATGCAGTTCAGTTTAGACCGGCAGTACACAAGTCCTCTTACAAAAAATACTCTTAAAGAGACTACAGTACCCATAATTCAGTTCAGACAGGCAGTACACAAGGTCCTCTTACAAAAATACTCTTAAAGAGACTACAGTACCCATAATGCAGTTCAGTTCAGACCGGCAGTACACAAGGTCCTCTTACAAAAAATACTTGACTACAGTACCCATAATGCAGTTCAGTTCAGACAGCTGTACACAAGGTCCTCTTAATTCTCAAATACTCTTAAAGTCACAACATTCTGTTACGATACCGATACCCGACTGTTCTCTCTGACTCCGCACGATATCTTGGGGGACTATTTTGTTTCTTGAGGAACGACAGCGTGTTACTACACACCGAGGCTGTTCACATATCAAGGGGCAAGAATGGAGTGTGGGAGATACATGGGACTGTTGTGGACGGTTCAAACCCTTAGTTTTAAGATGGCTCCCTGGTATATAATGTAGAAATGTCACTAATTCTGAATCTCCAGGACCTGAACGGGTCCAGAGCCGCTGCTGATAACCATTATTTAAAGTAATCCATTCATCCGGCGATTATTTTATAGATAATTTTGGTCGCGATAATTTTAATACAATCTTCCCTATTTTGACATCGGAACGATACCAATGTGTAAAGAAATGACCACATCGGCCGATATATCGTGCACCACTAGGTTCTTGTTCTAGACCAGCAAAGTGTCGGTTCCGTTCTGGACCCG
>NW_028171890.1:192969-217969 GCF_963971535.1 Notolepis coatsorum
AGAAAGAGAGAGAGACAGACAGAGATGGAGTGGTACAGAGGGAGGGTATATGTGTGTGTGTAGAAGTAGAAAGCTTTATTGTCATTGCACAATACAGTACAACGAGTGTGTGAGTGTGCGTGTGTGTATGTGTTTGTGTGCACCTGTGTGTGCATGTGTGTATGTATGTGTACCACTGGGCTGTGTATCATGGTGTGTCATTGTATCATCAAGTGTATGGTTAGATGGATGGTGTATCATGGTGTATTCATTCATTCATTCATTCATTCATTTTATTTTGTTTCGTACATGGGGGTACAGTTCATCTTTGCACAATATCACCAACATCTTTTTTTTTAACATGATACATGTCATGGCCGAAAAGGAGCAGGATGAAGTGCACCTTACAGCTTCATACCATCTAATAATAATAATATAATAATAATAATAATAATAATAATAATAATAATAATAATAATAATAATAATAATAATAATAATAATAATAATAATAATAATAATAATAATAATAATAATATGATATGGTTAGATGATGAATGGTGGAAATGTGAATCATGATTTTCTCTAAGAATTGAGATCACGATTCTCTCACACGATTCTTATTTTTCGCCATCATTTAAAAAAGTAAAGTAAAACGTGTTTGAGAGTACAATTATTATTTTTATTTTTTTGCCATCATTTTGAAATTAGATCGCATAGGTCTATGAATCGAGATCGCGATTTTTCCCCCCGATTAATCGTGCAGCCCTAGTGTATCATGGTGTATGGTGTGTGGTGAGTGAGTGAGTGAGTGTAAGTGAGTGAGTGAGTGAGTGAGTGTAAGTGAGTGAGTGAGTGAGTGAGTGAGTGAGTGAGTGAGTGAGTGAGTGAGTGAGTGAGTGAGTGAGTGAGTGAGTGAGTGAGTGGTGAGTGAGTGAGTGAGTGAGTGAGTGAGTGAGTGAGTGAGTGAGTGAGTGAGTGAGTGAGTGAGTGAGTGAGTGAGTGAGTGAGTGAGTGAGTGAGTGAGTGAGTGAGTGCGTGAGTGAGTGAGTGAGTGAGTGAGTGAGTGAGTGAGTGAGTGAGTGAGTGAGTGAGTGAGTGAGTGAGTGAGTGAGTGAGTGAGTGAGTGAGTGCGTGCGTGAGTGAGTGAGTGAGTGAGTAAGAGACAGTGAGTGTGTTTGTGAGTGAGTGAGTGAGTGAGTGAGTGAGTGAGTGAGTGAGTGAGTGAGTGAGTGTGTTTGTGAGTGAGTGAGTGAGTGAGTGAGTGAGTGAGTGAGTGAGTGAGTGAGTGTGTTTGTGAGTGAGTGAGTGAGTGAGTGAGTGAGTGAGTGAGTGAGTGAGTGAGTGAGTGAGTGAGTGAGTGAGTGAGTGAGAGTGAGTGAGTGAGTGAGTGAGAGTGAGTGAGTGAGTGAGTGAGTGGGCGAGTGTGCGAGTGAGTGAGTGAGTGAGTGAGTGCGTGCGTGAGTGAGTGAGTGAGTGAGTGAGTAAGAGACAGTGAGTGTGTTTGTGAGTGAGTGAGTGAGTGAGTGAGTGAGTGAGTGAGTGTGTTTGTGAGTGAGTGAGTGAGTGAGTGAGTGAGTGAGTGAGTGAGTGAGTGAGTGAGTGAGTGAGTGAGTGAGTGAGTGAGTGAGTGTGTTTGTGAGTGAGTGAGTGAGTGAGTGAGTGAGTGAGTGAGTGAGTGAGTGAGTGAGTGAGAGTGAGTGAGTGAGTGAGTGAGTGAGAGTGAGTGAGTGAGTGAGTGAGTGAGTGAGTGAGTGAGTGAGTGAGTGAGTGAGTGAGTGAGTGAGTGAGTGAGTGAGTGAGTGAGTGAGTGAGTGAGTGAGTGAGTGAGTGAGTGAGTGAGTGAGTGAGTGAGTGAGTGAGTGAGTGAGTGAGTGAGTGAGTGAGTGAGTGAGTGAGTGAGTGAGTGAGTGAGTGTGTGTGTGTGTGTGTTAGGACATGGGGGGGGGTCTAGAATGGGGATCTAGAACGTATTTAATTGTTTCATTTGAATTCAATCGATTCTTTAAAATCCCAAGATTGATCCTTTAAAGGGGACATGTACTATAAATGTCATTTTTCAGTCTCTAGCATTGTATTATAGTAATAGGAGTTAATATCAATGTGTTTTAGTGTCTAAATACCATATTGGCGGATTGCTCTGATTCAGCTCAGATAATTTCCTGCTCCAGTAAATTAGTCCATCCTGATTTGAAGGCCTGAATGACGTTACTCAGGCTCTGGGTAGAAGACAGTGATGTGATTGGCTCTGTGGTTGTAGCTAATGCCCGCCCACAATCTACCTAGACTAGACAGCGAGTGGAAAACCACTTCCTCATACTGCGAGGCAGAGTGAAACCCGACACCTCTGCATACACTGGAGGGAGAGAGAGAGAGGGAGATAGAGGGAGAGAGAGAGGGAGAGAGAGGGAGAGACAGAGAGAAGAGAGGGAGACAGAGAGAGAGAGGGAGGGAGCACTTGGGGGGGAGGCCCCCCCCCCACAAGCTGCCGCAGGGAGAGAGAAAACGAAAGGAAGAGACTGCCTGTCTTTTTTTTTTCTCTCTCTCTCTCTCTCTCTCGCACCCCCCCCCCTCTCTCTCTCGCTCTCTATCTCTCTCTGTCTACCAGTCGCAGACTGTGTGGACTGACTGTCACTCAAAGTGCTTATGGGCGGAGCCAGGCCATAACAGCCTGAAATCTTGAAGCTGAAAAATGATGGTTTTGAGTACTTGATTAGAAATATAAAACAATGCATTTTTTTGAAAAAAAAACATACAGATGTCTTCAATAGACTAACAGGAATTGTGTAAAGTTGCCCAAATAGTGCTAGGAATAGCAGTACATGTCCCCTTTAATGTAGGTATTTTCAGTGGATGCGTGCAGATGTTCACTAAAGGTTATTTCTAGTGTCTCTAGTTTGCTCTGAGTTTGAACTACTACTGAAAGGCACCCGTTAGCAGCAGCGACAAGCCATCACGCCTAATGTAATCCATATCCAAATCTAACCTCGTGAATCTAAATCAAATCCCAGATACCCAGCCTCAGTGTGTGTGTGTGTGTGTGTGAGAGAACAATAAGTGGGGATGAAGCAGTAGAATATTCTCCTCCTCCTCCTCCTCTCCTCCCATGATTCAATACCACCCCCCCCCCCCCCACCTGACACCTGACCACACCTGCATACACACACACAATCTCATACTCGCTTGAGAGATTGGCCTACTCTGTGTGTGTGTGTGAGAGAGAGAGAGAGAGAGAGAGAGAGAGAGAGAGACAGAGAGCGAGAGAGCGAGAGAGCGAGAGAGCGAGAGAGCGAGAGAGAGAAAGGATGCAATGGGGTAAGATAGAGAGAGATAGAGAGACAGAGAGACAGAGAGAGCGAGAGAGAGAGACAGACAGAGAGAGAGTGAGAGAGCGAGAGGGAGAGAGAGGCAGAGAGACAGAGAGAGCGAGAGAGTAGAGCCATATGAAATCCGTTTAATTTTTTTCCAAATTCCATTTAATTTTTTTCCAAATTCCGTTTTTTCCGTTTTAATATTTCAGAATTCTATATTTTGCTTTGTACGCTCATTTTATCATCAAATAGTGTCTAATAAGTGGGAATGAATAAATGTCCACAATTTAATAAGATATAACAGTCCATTTAATAGGGCTGTCTTAAATACTTCTAAGCTTCTAAGCTTCGTTCGATGGGCATGGGATTCGAATATGAAAATAAAATTCGATTATTAAAAAAAGAAAATATATATTATATATATTTTTGCAAAATCAACTCTGCCTCTTAACTACAACAAGCAATGCTGTTTGTTATCTAAGATGAGGTCGGACTCGGCACCGACAGATTTGTGTTCATTGTGCTGCTTTTATAAAGCCTCAAATGACGGCTTACAATATTTCATGAAAGCAAAGTGTTTTGTTTGTCTAAGATTTAAAAAGGTTTAAACTTTACAGCACTGACTAAGTTGAACAAAGTGCTGTACAAGTCAAAAAAAAAGAAAGAAAAAAAAAGTACAAAAAAAAAATTGATTTTTTTTTTATTATTTTATTTTAGTTGATTCCATTTTTATTGCTCAATTCCGCGATTCCGTCCGCGATTCCGTGATCGCGGATTCCATATGGCTCTACGAGAGAGCGAGAGAGCGAGAGAGAGCAAGAGAGAGAGAGAGAGAGCGAGAGAGCGAGAGAGAGCGAGAGAGAGAGAGAGGATGAGGACAGAAGGAAAAACAATCAGGATGGATACTTTTCAAACTATTTATCTCTTCCTGCTCTTTTCTCCCCTTATCTCCTCCCCAAGCCCCCCCCCCCCCCCCCCACACAGCCCCCCCCCCCCCCCCGGCCCCCACACACACACACAACCCCCTCCCCCCCGCAAATCTGTGTCCTCTCTCCAACCATATGACAGTATCAATCTCAGTGGGGAGGCTTTGGAGTGAGATGCCATGAACAGACAACACACAGACACACACACAGACACAAACAGACAGACACGCACACAGACACACACACGCACAATCTTTCACAAACAGCTTCTTCACTCGAGGACTATTCTGCTCTTTGGAGGTAATGATCATTATCTTTCCTGAGAGGCCTTTCACCCTCCTTAACACAGAGAGCAGGCAATGAGGCATTCCACTGTATAGCTCTACACACACACACACACACACACATCCAGGCACACACACAAAAGGCACCCCCCCCCCCCACACACACACATTGGATTCTGACAGTGGTATAGTAAACCAATCATCACACACACACACACACACACACACACACACACACATACACACACACTAAGGCTGTCCCCGAAGCCTGTTTTTGGGATTCGAACTTCGTCAGGGTTTTACGAACGAACGTTTGAATCTTCGTTTTTAATTAAAAAAATATTTAAAAAAAATTATGAATATAACGTTTTTTTTTTTTTTTATAAATATCCTCAAACTAAATTTGAATAAAGTGATTAATCTGATTAAATGAGTATCTTTTTTATTAAATCAACTTTCTTTAATGAATATAACGTTTTTTTTAATACTATAATATTAGTGTAGCCTATAAAAGAATAAAAGAAACATTAAACAAATATATATATATATATTTTTTTTATTAAAAATGTAAATTTAGAATTTTGATTTAGAATTTGAATGTTAACATAACGAACGAACGTTCGAACGTTCGGGGTCAGCCTTAACACACACAAAGGCACAGACACTAGGGCTGTCTTAAATACTTCAAAGCTTCGTTCGATGGGCATGGGAAAATAAAATTAAAATAGTAATAAAATAAAAAATAAATCAATTTTTTTTTTTGCAAAATCAACTCTGCCTCTCCTTGTTAACTACAACAAGCAATGCTGTTTGTTATCTAAGATGAGGTCGGACTCGGCACTGTGACAGATTTGTGTTCATTGTGCTGCTTTTATAAAGCCTCAAATGAAGGCTTACAATATTTCATGAAAGCAAAGTGTTTAGTTTGTCTATGATTTAAAAAGGTTTAAACTTTACAGCAATTTTTTTTTTAATATATATATATTTATTTTACTCTCGAAGCTTCGAATTAAAATCGAATCTCGGCCCCCGAAGCTTCGAATGCAAAAAAAATAAATTCGAAGGTCAGCCCTAACACACACACAAACACACACACACACAAACACACACACACACACACGGAGGCTAGGGACCAGACTTAAAGAGGAGCTACACCCATAATAATTCATACATCCTTCCATATTATGGCCCAAGACCGGCTCGCAGAGCAGCTACACACTTTATATATCTGATGACATCACGTCTACAGACGACACACTTTATATATCTGATGACATCACGTCTACAGAGCAGCACTTTATATATCTGATGACATCACGTCTACAGACGACACTTTATATATTTGATGACATCACGTCTACAGACGACACACTTTATATATCTGATGACATCACGTCTACAGACGACACACTTTATATATCTGATGACATCACGTCTACAGACGACACACTTTATATATCTGATGACATCACGTCTACAGACGACACACTTTATATATCTGATGACATCACACGTCTACAGACGACACACTTTATATATCTGATGACATCACGTCTACAGACGACACACTTTATATATCTGATGACATCACGTCTACAGACGACACACTTTATATATCTGATGACATCACACGTCTACAGAGCAGCACTTTATATATCTGATGACATCACGTCTACAGACGACACACTTTATATATCTGATGACATCACGTCTACAGACGACACACTTTATATATCTGATGACATCACGTCTACAGACGACACACTTTATATATCTGATGACATCACGTCTACAGACGACACACTTTATATATCTGATGACATCACGTCTACAGACGACACACTTTATATATCTGATGACATCACGTCTACAGAGCAGCACTTTATATATCTGATGACATCACGTCTACAGACGACACACTTTATATATCTGATGACATCACGTCTACAGACGACACACTTTATATATCTGATGACATCACGTCTACAGAGCAGCACTTTATATATCTGATGACATCACGTCTACAGACGACACACTTTATATATCTGATGACATCACACGTCTACAGACGACACACTTTATATATCTGATGACATCACGTCTACAGACGACACACTTTATATATCTGATGACATCACACGTCTACAGACGACACACTTTATATATCTGATGACATCACGTCTACAGACGACACACTTTATATATCTGATGACATCACACGTCTACAGACGACACACTTTATATATCTGATGACATCACGTCTACAGACGACACACTTTATATATCTGATGACATCACGTCTACAGACGACACACTTTATATATCTGATGACATCACGTCTACAGACGACACACTTTATATATCTGATGACATCACGTCTACAGAGCAGCACTTTATATATCTGATGACATCACGTCTACAGACGACACACTTTATATATCTGATGACATCACGTCTACAGACGACACACTTTATATATCTGATGACATCACGTCTACAGACGACACACTTTATATATCTGATGACATCACGTCTACAGACGACACACTTTATATATCTGATGACATCACGTCTACAGACGACACACTTTATATATCTGATGACATCACGTCTACAGACGACACACTTTATATATCTGATGACATCACGTCTACAGACGACACACTTTATATATCTGATGACATCACACGTCTACAGACGACACACTTTATATATCTGATGACATCACGTCTACAGACGACACACTTTATATATCTGATGACATCACACGTCTACAGACGACACACTTTATATATCTGATGACATCACGTCTACAGACGACACACTTTATATATCTGATGACATCACGTCTACAGACGACACACTTTATATATCTGATGACATCACGTCTACAGACGACACACTTTATATATCTGATGACATCACGTCTACAGACGACACACTTTATATATCTGATGACATCACGTCTACAGACGACACACTTTATATATCTGATGACATCACACGTCTACAGACGACACACTTTATATATCTGATGACATCATAGTGATATTGATAGATAACTTATTACATAATAATAATATGATATTGTAAGGAAGGGGCAGGACCAGATAAGCTTTGCTTCTTTCTGTCCCTTCTCGAACAAAACCATTTGTCTTGAGCTATGCTGACAATTGCTTCCATGTCTAGGAAGATATATTTTATTTTATTTGTATTTTATTTAGTTTCTTATAAAAAAAATTATTTAGCTTTTGTTATTTTTTTGTTATTTCAAGTTTGCGTGTTTATGGTTGTTCGAGATAAATAAAGATCAAATCAAATCACGGTCGTCTACAGATATACACTGGAGTGTACAACAGATATTGATGTGTTTTTAGTCGACAGCGGGGAAATTGGTGCCGTTTCAGCAAACTGTGGTGGGAAGTTCGTTCCACCATTGTGGAGCGAGGACCGAGAATAGCCGACTTCTCTTTGATGACTTCTTTTTAATGTGGTGCCATGAGTGCAAACAACCAGGGAGGCTGACGGGAGCCCAGGAGGGACAAGCTGAGCAGAGCTGAGGAGAGAAGAGAAGAGCTAAGAGAAGAGAAGTGAAGAGAAGAGAAGAGAAGAGAAGAGAAAGGCTGAGAAGAGAAGAGAAGAGAAGAGGAGAGGAGCTGAGAAGAGAAGAAAAGAGCTGAGAAGAGAGAGAGGAGAGAAGAGAAGAGCTAAGAGAAGAGAAGTGAAGAGAAGAGGAAGAGAAGAGAAGAGCTGAGAAGAGAGAAGAGCTAAGAGAAGAGAAGAGAAGAGGAAGAGAAGAGAAGAGCTGAGAAGAGAAGAGAAGTGAAGAGCTGAAAAGAGAAGAGAGAGAGAGGAGAGGAGAGAAGAGAAGTGAAGAGCTGAGAAAGGCTGAGAAGAAAAGAGAAGAGAAGAGGAGAGGAGAAGAGCTGAGAAGAGAAGAAAAGAGCTGAGAAGAGAGAGAGGAGAGAAGAGAAGAGCTGAGGAGAGGAGGAGAGGAGCTCAGAGGAGAGGAGAGAAGAGGAGAGCTGAGGAGAGGAGAAGAGCTGAGAAGAGAGAGAAGAGAAGAGAAGAGGAGGAGGAGAGGAGAGGAGAGAGAGAGGAGAAGAGCTAAGAGAAGTGAAGTGAAGAGAAGAGGAAGAGAAGTGCTGAGAAGAGAGAGGAGAGAAGAGAAGAGGAGGAGAGGAGAAGAGAAGAGCTGAGAAGAGAGAGAGGAGAGCTGAGAAGAGAGAGGAGAGAAGAGAAGAGGAGGAGAGGAGAAGAGCTGAGAAGAGAGAGAGGAGAGCTGAGAAGAGAGAGGAGAGAAGAGAAGAGGAGGAGAGGAGAAGAGAAGAGCTGAGAAGAGAGATAGGAGAAGAGAAGAGGAGGAGAGGAGAAGAGAAGAGCTGAGAAGAGAGAGAGGAGAGCTGAGAAGAGAGAGGAGAGAAGAGAAGAGGAGGAGAGGAGAAGAGAAGAGAAGAGAGAGAGGAGAGAAGAGAAGAGAAGAAGAGAAGAGGGAGAGAAGAGCTGAGAAGGGAGAGAGGAGAGAAGAGAAGAGAAGAAGAGAAGAGGGAGAGGAGAGCTAAGAGAAGAGGAGAGGAGAGACGAGGCGAGACGAGGCGAGGAGAGGGAGGCGTGGCGAGGCGAGGCGAGGAGAGGCGAGGAGGAGAGGAGAGGAGGAGAGGAGGAGAGGAGGGGAGGGGAGAGGAGAGGAGAGGAGAGGAGAGGAGAGGAGAGGAGAGGAGAGGAGAGGAGAGGAGAGGAGAGGAGAGGAGAGGAGAGGAGAGAAGAGAACTCTACTGCCGGGAATCTATTCATAGCGTTCTGATGACGGCGTCATGCGTGTCCAACCAATCAGGCCTGATGACATGAAGACAGCCGATTGGCCACGGTTGTCGCTTGATGATAAACACTATAAAGCGGTGGTTCTCAAACCATTTCAACCTCCCACGTCGTTGATACGTAACCAGGGTAACCACGTTGTAACAGACCAGGGACCCTCATCTGACAAGATATGTTGTTAGATACGCGTGATTTTTTCTGATTGTTGCTGCTGGGTGAGAAGTTGGAGGCGATGCAGGTAGAGGCCCCCCTGGTGTCCTGGGTTGTGGACTATCTGACGGGCAGACCACAGTACGTGCGCCTACGGAGCTGTGTGTCAGACAGACTGGTCAGCAACACCGGGCCCCCGCAGGGGACAGTCCTCTCTCCCTTCCTCTTCACTGTCTACACTAGTGTTGTCACGATACTGGAATTTCGACTTCGATACGATACCTTGAAAAGTATCGATACTTCGATACCATTTCGATACCAATTTCTTTTTTATTTTTATTTTTTTAAACAAATGTAGCTTTTGTTGCTGGTTGATTCTCCTCAGCTTCTCTCTGGTACTATAAGAGAAGATAAATAAAGATAAAGATAAAACCCCCCCCCTTATTCCAGCCATTTAGAGACCTGCCCACATTAGCCTCAATAGAAGCGTAAAAAAAAAAAATTGCATTACCAACAACTAGGCCTGCCACGATAACAAATTTTGCTGGGCGATTAATTGCCCCCGAAAATATCGCGATAAGCGATATTATTGCGACCGGTTAGAGAATTTTTTTTTGAGAAATTTATTTCCCAAAACTTTTATTTTGAAGCCCACCGCTCCGTCTTTTCCGGTGTTTTAGACTTTTATTTTGAAGCCCACCGACCGGACCGGAAGTATTGTTGTTATTATCCTAGCTTGCTGATGCTGCTTGTATGTGCGGGGCTTGTAAGCGCTGCGGTCTGTTCGGCTGCAGCTGGAAGCATCTCGATGCTGCTGGTGGACTGGGGCCAGCTAACGTTAGCTTGCTGATGCTACTACTACTTCGACATGCTGCTAATGGGCTGGGGCGAGCTAACGTTAGCTTGCTGATGCTGCTGGTAGATCGA
The DNA here is from genome assembly GCF_963971535.1 of Notolepis coatsorum. NCBI lineage: Eukaryota > Metazoa > Chordata > Actinopteri > Aulopiformes > Paralepididae > Notolepis > Notolepis coatsorum. Next base: position 203,364 of record NW_028171890.1, read on the forward strand.
CATGCTGCTAGTGGACTGGGGCCAGCTAACGTTAGCTTGCTGATGCTACTAGTAGATCGACATGAGCTAATGATAAAACAAATGTTGAGATTGTTGGTGAACAACTAACTTTAAGTTAGTTTTAACGTTAGCTACTAACGTTAAAACGCTAACGTTACACTACAAATAACGCTACTTGGTTAAAAGGAGCAACACTATTGAGAAATGTAGTTAAGCTATGTGGTGTTGCCCCACGGAGCTCCTATGCTGTGCTCTCTGCTCTGTAGTAAAGCCAGCGGCCCGCCTCCCAACACGGACAGTGACTGACAAGGGGCACTGGTTCCGCCTCATTAAAACAAACGCGCAAATAGCAATTAATCGCGCCCGTCAAAATCATTGCATTAATTTTAATTATCGCGGCAATTAATCGATTTATTGCTTATCGCGGCAGGCCTACCAACAACCATACAACAACATGTATAGATTATGGCTAGTTTGAACATAATGATATGGAACACTGGTGGAATAAATAAACAACACAAACGAAAAAGCGTGCTCACACTGATGAAAAAAGAACAGGTGGACATAGCTCTGCTAAGCGAAACGCACATTTTAGAGAAAGACATAGATATGTTAGCGGACAACACATATCATAACATCAGTCACTCTTCCTTTGGAACGAGAACTCGGGGAGTAGCCATAGTCGTTAGACGGAAGTTGAATATTGAATTGAAGGGAGTATGGTCTGATGCAGATGGTCGGATAACTATAGCTAAGATTTTACATAAGAACAGAAAAATAGCGTTGGTAGCGGTATACGCCCCAAATTTATACGAAGTTAGTTTCTTCACTACACTTACCAGAGCAATGTTAGACCTTCCCGAATACTCATTTATAATCGGTGCGGATTTTAATGCCATTTGGAACCCAAGGATGGACAAATCAAACCCCTCCTTTTCCAATGAACAAAAAAATGCATCTAATGCATTAAAGGATTGGTCGAAGATTACAGGTGTAAATGACTTATGGCGTTCACTCAACCCCATGACCCGGAAGTACTCTTGTCGATCTGCGAGACATAATACATTATCCAGAATAGATTACGTTTTCACAACCCCGAGACTATTTGATAACTACGATGTGGAAATGATACCCAATGCATTGTCTGATCACTGTTATTTACTCTTAAAAGGAACATTTGGTATACTATCATCCCGAGCCCCAAGATGGCGATTTAACACGATGCTGCTTAATAACAAGGAATTCATTACACAAATCAAAGAAGCTCTTACGGTATTCCTACGGATAAATGTGAATTCGGTGCAGGACCCCAGAATATTATGGATGTCGACAAAGGGAATGATCAAGGATTTCACTGATAGCTTTTCCTCCCAAATACGCAAGAATCGATGCTCAAAACTGGCTGAACTGGAAACACTTTACTCAACGTTATTTAATTCTTTGCAATACAACAACTCGGTTCAACTGGAAAATCAAGTCAATATACTAAAAAAAGAGATTAACGCCATATACAGACAACAATCTGAATTGCAAATACGTAGCACAAGACAACAGCAGTACTCCCAAGGTTCCAAACCAAGTCACCTATTAGCTATGCGACTAAGAGTCAACGCAAAATTAGCAGATATAACTACCATTAGAGCACAACAAGGACTTGTTACAGAACCCAAAGAAATAAACACGACATTCAAAGAATTCTACTCCAACTTATACAAATCAGAAACGACCTTCGATCAAAACAAGATGGACACATATCTTAATCAAATTAACCTCCCTAAACTTTCAGAGGATGACGCTAAACAGTTAGAAACACCGATCACACTAGATGAACTTAGGGAGGCCATATCTGAAATGCAAAGTGGAAGGGCCCCTGGAAGAGACGGTATCCCACCAGAAATGTACCTCTCTTGTTGGGACATAATTGGACCCTTATTACTAAATATGATTTTATACTCAGTCAAGGAGGGGAACTTCCATAAGAATGACAATATTGCACTCATAACAGTCCTCCTCAAAAAAGACAAAGACCCCACCGAGTGCGGTAGTTACAGACCTTTAAGCCTCCTCGGAACCGATATCAAACTGTACTCTAAGGTATTAGCCATCAGACTACAAAAGCATATGACGTCTTTAATTCATCCGGACCAAACAGGCTTCATAAGAGGCCGCCTGATCACTGATAACATAAGACGCTTACTACACGTACTAGATGCTAACAAGGAAGACAACACACCTAAGGCGATGCTGTCCCTGGATGCAATGAAAGCTTTTGACAGGTTGGAATGGTCGTATCTATGGGCAGTGTTAGAAAGGATGGGGTTAGGAAAAGGATTCATTGATATGATTAAAGTATTATACAAAGACCCATCGGCCATGATTACAACAGGTACAATCACCTCCGAAATCTTTCCAGTATCACGGTCTTCCAGACAGGGTTGCCCCCTTAGTCCCGGACTATTCGATCTATCATTAGAGCCTTTAGCACAATATATAAGACAATCCCAATCCATAGAACCAATCGTAATCAAGGGCACACAACACAAAATTAGTTTATATGCGGACGACGTAATACTGTTCATGCAAAACCCCAACACCGCATTGCCTCATCTTCTCAAGTTGATTGAGGACTTTGGAGATTTATCGGGATTTAGGATAAATTGGCCGAAGTCGGCCTTCCTCCCACTTAACGCCCCTGCAAAAAGAAATATAACCCTCCCAGAAGAGATACCGATGGTAAAACACTTTAGATGTTTGGGAGTTGAAATATTCCCTACCATAAGCCAAACGGTGAAGCACAATTACATAAAAATCCAAAACAAAATCAAATACGACCTTGTCAGGTGGTCAAAACTTAAAAACTCAGTACAAGCACGGATATCAATAATTAAGATGGACGTCCTACCTAGAATCAACTTCTTCAGCTCAACGCTACCGTTACCCCCTCCAAAGGGTTACTGGAAAGAATTACACTCCTCCACATACAAATTTATTTGGAATAACAAACCACCATGTATAAAAAGATCCACCGCACAGAGAAACAAAGCAGACGGTGGTATGGCATTTCCAGATTTCCACCACTATTTTAAGGCATACACTTTAAGACCACTGACAACATGGTTTGATCCCCAAGCATCAGTATCCTGGAGAAATTTAGAAGAAAATATAGTAGCTCCACATAGGCTGAAGGACATAGTGTACACCAAATTATCAATTAAGCAATGCGAACGGAAATTTGGCCCCATAATCACTCATGCAATCCGGATATGGCGTGAAACACAAAAAAAAGACTCTATCCCACATAAATGGCATAATCATACTCCCTTATTCAATAACAATGCACTCTTGATTGGAAAACAACCTATAAGCTTCCCTAGATGGGAAAAGCAAGGCATACACACATTAGGAGACGTTTTCAACAAACAGGGTTTTTGTAGTTTTGATGAGATATGCAAAAAAATTTATCTCACCAAGTCCTCATATTATTTTTACGCACAGTTATTGGCATGTTTGAAGGCTCACGGTGTTCCATTAAGGATACCAATTGTACACCACAGATACCACAAATTCTTCTATGAAAGAGAGACATCGAGAGGTTTTGTTTCAGATTTTTATCATCAATTACTAACGGCCTCGTATGAAACCCTACATCTAGACTCAGTCTGGAGGAGGGATATACCAGACCTGGAGATAGACTTTGACTGGCAAGAAGCCTGGGCAAATGTACGCCTTGCATCAAGGAACCCGGACCATCAACAAATCAATCTTAACTATATTCACAGGACATACTTAACTCCTATAAGACTGAACAAAATGGGTCTTAAACAAGACTCCAAATGCTCCTTATGTACAAATGGGGACGAAGGGACATTTATGCACATGTACTGGGACTGCCCACCAGTTAAGATATTTTGGAAAGAAGTGACCCAGCAATTGTCAAATCTCTTAACTCTGGATATACCTGTACACCCCTCTGTATTACTGCTGAATGATGTCTTTGAGCATGCAGTACCTCCACAGCTAAAGAGATTGGTTTTATCCGGTATCACAGTGGCTAAAAAGCTGATAGCATAACGATGGTTTCAACCGGAAAAAATGTGCCGTAAGGTCTGGATTCTTACATATCTCGATGTGATTTATCAAGAAATATCAACAGCTAGAATTTTGGGTCTCAATGAATCCAAAATGGCAATGTGGTTAGAAGTGGTGGAGAGAATAAAAGCCAGTATATAATGGTAGTGTCTGGTCAGGAACAAATTATAATGGTTGGATTATCCAATGGGGGGTCCGGGAGAGGGGGGTACGAGCTGGAGCATATGTGTATTTGTATATCCTATTGTGTGTTGTCATGTTTGTTTATGTGTTTGTTTAAAAAATAATAAAAAAATAAAATACAAAAAAAAGAGAAGATAAATATAACACTTTTAAAACCCTTTGTTTATCTTTAGATCAGAGAGAGAGAGAGAGAGAGAGAGAGAGAGTGGCTGCTGGAGATTTGAGGTCTACTGAGCGCACCTTTCTAGTTATGACCCGAAAACAAGGGTACTTGAGAGAGAGAGAGAGGGAGATTTCTCCGGAGCTATGCTCGGAGCATTTATTAACGTTACATTTTCAACAACATTGCTGCTAATTGGACACTTCATGGAGGCGGGGTAACGTTGTGTCGAGTTCATGCGTGTACTAGTGTAGGATGGGCTCCGCTCGACCTAACGTTGGAAACGGGGTAGTTGTGTCGAGTTCATGTGTGTACTGGTGTAGTGTGGGTGGGCTCGGCTTGACGTTACTCCGTTTCCATGAAGTAATTATAAATGTGGCCAGCTAGCTAGCATAAGCTAACGTTAGCTAATAATAGCTTTGTTTACTAACTGAAGACGGGGCTCCCGGCTGTGAGGGGGAGGAGGCTGCAGCTGTTGCCGGTCTCTGAGGAGGAGGCGGAAGGGCAAGCGTGCTCTGGCAGCGCGTCTGTCTGTCAACAACTTGCGGGAGCAAGCCAGCTGGTATCGGTACTGCAGAAAGTATCGATACTTCGGGAAATGAGTATCGAAACCATTTTAAATATTCAGTATCGATATGTATCGATATTTCGATATTTTTGACAACACTAGTCTACACCAACGACTTCCACTATCGGTCAGAGTCCTGCCACCTTCAGAAGTTTTCTGATGACTCTGCGATAGTGGGATGTATAAAGGACGGTGACGAGAGGGAATACCGGGAACTGGTAGTGGACTTCGTCACATAGTGCGATAAAAACCACCTGCAGCTAAATGTGGCGAAGACCAAGGAACTGGTTGTGGAGCTGGGGAGGAGGAGGAGTGCACCTGTGACCCCCGTTTCCATCAGGCGAGTCGATGTGGACATGGTGGAGGTGTACAAATACCTCGGTGTGCACATCGACAACAAACTGAACGGGTCAAAACACGCAGAGGCGCCGTACAAGAAGGGCCAAAGCCGACTCTACTTTCTCAGACACACACACAGAGACATACACATGCATGCACACACATATGATTATGAATAGGCCAACATAGATGCATATGAAAATAGATAGATGACACACACCCTCTTTCATCCACACACACACACACACACACACACACACACACACACACACACACACACACACACACACACACACACACACACACACACACACACACACACACACACACACACACACACACACACACACACACACACACACGTGTGTACTAACAAAAGAGGTGTCCGACATCATGTGCACGTTGTACGTGCACGTACGAACACATCCCTTAAGAGTGAGAGGCTGAACAGTGCCCCCTAGCTCTAGGTCAACGCAAATACAGCTGGCGGTGACACACATGACTCTAGTCTTTATGTAAGAATCTCTAAACACAGCTGATAGAGGCTCAGGGCTCTAGTATTGATCGCTCTCTCTGTGTGGTACTAGTCTATTGAGTACATGTTTTGCTCTCTCCCCATTTCTCCCTCTCCCTCTCTCCCTCTCCCTCTCTCTCTCTCTCACTGTGTGTATGTCTCTCTCTCTCTTTCTCTGTCAGTGTCTCTCTCTCTCTCTCTCTCTCTGTGTGTCTCACTCGCTTTTTCTCTGTCATTGTGTGTATGTCTCTCTCCCTCTTTCTCTCTCTCTCGGTCAGTGTCTCTCTCTTGGAAAAGGGATGAATAATTCAGTAGGTGCACATTGGATTCTGACAGTGGTATAGTAAACCAATCATCTCTCACACACACACACACACAAGCATGCACACACACAAGCATGCACACACACACAAGCATGCACACACATCCACAAAAAGCTCCACAAATACACACACATATAAGTGCAATCATGAGGCCAGAACTGCACTTGTGTCCAAGACTCAGGCACACACACGTATACGCACACACACACGTATACGCGCACACACACACACACACACACACACACACACACACACACACACACACACACACACACACACACACACACACACACACACACACACACACACACACACACACACACACACACACACACACACACACACACACAGGTGTCTCTGAAGAGCAGCAGTATGGAGAGGTGTTGACCTCTGACCTCAGCTAACGTCAGGCGTCTGGTTCAGAATACTAACTAACTAACTAACTCCGCCTCCAGACCCCATCGCCTGTAGCCCCTCTCGCGACTGTGACGCACGATACAACAGGGTTTGTGATCACAGCGCAGGCACATCAGGCAGTTAAAGCCGTGTTGAGCAGTAGGCCCGGGCGGTATCATTTTTTTCACACCGTTATACCCTGATGACCTAATACCCCGGTGTACGGTATATGGGGGGCAACAACCCGTGTTACCAAGTAAACAAATCGCGGAGATGGCCAGTTAGCCCGCAGCATCCGAGTGCTACTATCGTTAGCTCTCAGAATGGTAGCCACTAGCCAGAAGCCTGGAGCATCCTAGTACTACTAACGTTAACTCTCAGAATGGTAGCCACTAGCCAGAAGCCCGGAGCATCCTAGTACTACTAACGTTAACTCTCAGAATGGTAGCCAGGAGCCCCGCAGCACCCTAGTACTTGTAACGTTAGTATTGTGTATTCAAAAACGCACCGGACTGCGACGTAACGTTTTACCGTTTATTTGCTTGCTCCACCAGTCCACCACAACACACACTCTCGTTACCACAACGTGTTACGGTATTTTCACAGCACTGTCGCAACATTACCGTAAAGCGTGACCACCGTTGTGATACACATACACAACAGTTAGCTCTCAGAACAGCCAGTTAGCCCGCAGCACCAGGCAGCAACGGTAAGCGTGTCTCGACTAGAGCTGCCGCGATTACCGCATTACCGCGGTATCGCTGTTACATCACGGCCACCGCAGAGTAGGCTGAATACCGCGTCACCGCTGTTTTTTATAATAATAATAATAAATTACCCTCCTCTCGTTGGGCTTGCGGCTCTGCAGATATACCCTACTCCTCCATCGAGGTTCCAAGCGACCCTATTGGGTACCAGAAAAGTCACGTGAAACATTGCAGACCACTGATTGGTCAGAAGAGAGACGCGTCACACGTTTTTTTAAGTCCTGAATGTCAGCTCATCACAACACGGCTAATAACGTTAGCTTTAACTCTCCGCCGGAGTGGACTACCATCGCTCTTCAGGAGTACTAAACGAGACATAATAAGATAAGATAAGATAAGATATTCCTTTATTGATCCCCTTGGGGAAATTCAGGCATCATAGCAGCATGGGGGGGAGGGGGGGAGGGGTACAGGTAGTAAAACAACACAGTATACAGGTAGTAAAAGACAACACAGGCAGTGTAAACAATTTGATCAATATGGTCAATATAATTTACTATCTGACTAGCTGAGGAATATTCACATTATTCACAGTGTCACATGAGGTGCAGTATGCAAGAGGTAGTGTTATAATTTACTATCTACTGAGTATACATTAATCAAAGTACCAGGGTAGTCTACTTTGTCCCCCTTGGGTTCCTATAAGTCCCAGGTCAATGTCTGGTAGCAGTCGCTGTCGCTGCCCCCTGTTGTGGGGCCTGGAGGCTGCTAGTCGCTGCCCACTGTTGTGGAGCCTGATGGCCGCTGGTATGAAGGACTGTCCGAGGCGGTTAGTTGAGTGTCGGGGGGGGATGAGTCTGTGGCTGAACGAGCTTCTCATCTTGACTAGCTCGTCATAGAGGGGGTGGTAGGGGTTCTCCATGATGGCATCCAGCTTCCTTATCATCCCCCTCTCTACCATCACCTCAAGTCTAGGTAGCTCGACTCCCACCACGGAGCTAGCCTTCCTCACCAGCTTGTTGAGCTTGTTGGTGTCCCTTGAGTTGATGTAGCCTCCCCAGCATGCCACAGCATAGAAGAGGATGCTGGCCACAACAGACTGGTAAAAAGACTGCAGCAGTTTGTTGCACACATTGAAGGACCGGAGTCTCCTCAGGAAGAACAGCCTGCTCTGTCCCTTCCTGTAGAGGGCCTCTGTGTTGTCCGACCAGTCCAGTTTATTGTTCAGGTGTACCCCAAGGAACTTGTATGAGTCCACCATCTCCACATCCACCCCTCGGATGGAGATGGGAATCGGGGGGGGCCTCTTCTTGCCCCTCCGGAAGTCCACCACCAGCTCCTTGGTCTTACTGGTGTTGAGTTGGAGGTGGTTGCTGTCGCTCCACCCCACGAAGCTCTCCACCAGGGCTCTGTACTCCTCCTCATCATCGTCGGTGATGTAGCTTACGATGGAGGAGTCGTCTGAGAACTTCTGCAGGTGGCACCCGCTGGAGTTGCGGCAGAAGTCTGAGGTGTAGAGGGTGAAGAGGAAGGGTGACAGCACAGTTCCCTGGGGGGCGCCGGTGTTGCTCACCAGTACGTCAGACTGACTGTCCTTTAGTCTGACGTACTGTGGCCTCTCAGTGAGGTAGTCCTTGATCCAGGCCACCAAGCCGTGCTCCAGCTGCATCGCAGAGAGCTTCTCCGCTAGCAGTGACGGCTGGATGGTGTTGAAGGTGCTGGAGAAATCAAAGAACATAATCCTCACTGAGCTGCGCGGCTTCTCCAGGTGCGTGTACGCTCTGTGGAGCATGTAGATGATGGCATCCTCCACCCCGATGTTTGCCTGGTATGCAAACTGCAGGGGGTCGAGGGAGTCACGCACCAGGGGCTTGAGGTGTTGCAGGACCAGTCTCTCAAACGTCTTCATGACGTGTGACGTCAGAGCGACTGGCCTGTAGTCGTTGGGGGTGCTGGGACGTCCCTTCTTGGGCACCGGGACAATGCAGGAGGTCTTCCAGAGCTGGGGCACCCTCTCCAGCCTCAGGGAGAGGTTGAAAAGATGCTGGAGCGGTGCTGCCAGCTGCTCTGCACATACCTTGAGCACCCTGGGATTGGTGTTGTCCGGTCCTCTGGCCTTGTTTACATTAATTTTGGAGAGCTGCCTACTGACCTGACTGGTTGTGATCGTCAGGGTTGGGGGTGGTGGGCAGTCTGCTGGTGTTGGGGGTGGGGTGCCGTTGCTGATGGGTGTGGGGGGTGGGGGGGCTGCTTTGTAGTTGTGATCTGGTGCTGGTGTCGATGGGTGGGGGGAGGGGTGTGGGGAGGCCACTCTGGTCAAAGCGGTTGAAAAACGAGTTGAACTCGTTTGCACGCTCTGGAGGGCCCTCCACAGCTGTGCCCTGCTGTTTGAAACCAGTGATCTTCCTGACCCCCGCCCACACCTCCCTGGTGTTGTTGGCCTGTAGTCTGCCCTCCAGCCTGTCCTTGTAGCTGACCTTGGCTGCCCTTAGCTCTTTTTTGAGCTCCCTTTGGACAGCCCTGGCCTGCTCAGTGTCCCCTGCCATGAAGGCCCTCTTTTTCCTGTTTAGCAGGTGTTTAATGTCCTTGCTAATCCAGGGTTTATTGTTTGAGAAGCAGCATACCCTCTTTGTGGGTACGATGCTCTCCTCACAGAACCTGATGTAGTCTGTGATGCAGTGATTTTACTGTCTGCAACGAATGTTATAATAAAAGCCCTTCGTTCTATACACTTGTCTGATTGAAAACTTTATTAACAGACCGCAGAATGGGACAACTCAGCACGCTCTGAGCAAAGAAAGGAACTGAGATATGAATAGAGTATTGCTTGCCTTGATATGGTCCGGTAAATACGCTGATGTTATTGAACGTATAACTATATAATGTTAATGCCACCAAACGAATGCCTTTATTATAAAGTAGTAACTTTATAGTAATAATAAGAAGAAAGGGTCGGGGGGGTTAGGGGTAACCACCCCTGCCCGCGACACCGAGTGAACTGCGCACGACCAGAGGGGAAACTTCGAATCCGTGTTTCACTTTCAATAACTAATGCGTGCTTGCCGAATCCCAAACAATATTCATGCTGCAAAGTCATCCTCTAAAGATAGACATTTAGACTAGAGGCAGGCTATATGCTATAAAGAGTAGACTACTACTAAAAAAAAAAATGCATTCAAACTTTTTATTTTTTATTTTTTGTGTGCGTGCGGTAATAACCGCGGCGGTAGGAAATATTTTGCAAATGTGTGCGGTAAGGAAAACATCAATACCGCGGCAGCTCTAGTCTCGACTCTCATTTAATTTCCAGTGAAGCGGGGTTTCCCCTCCTCCTCCTGTGTGTAGACAACCAGCTCTGCGGCTCGCTCCACTAGTGAGGACTGGTCTCGCCCTCTGCTGGCGCGTGTGTGCACTACACTCAAAACTCTGTTTCACTGTAATAGAAACTGAAGCGCATCTGTGATTTTGACGGTATTGGTTTTCAATACCGTCGGGATTTCTAAATACCCTGGTATACCGTAATACCGTCATACCGCCCAAGCCTATTGAGCAGTTTATACAAATTATTTAAAATGTTTATTAGCAGCGGCCGAGCTTTCAAACCATTGCGTTGCTCTGTCCAAGACCCTCGTGCAACTGTGTGCGAGTACCTTTGAACATCTCTCTGTGACACTTGTATAACGAACGGTTCGCGTCGGACCAGTTCTTCAGGGTAAATTATGGGACTTGAATGAATTATTTTATTTCGAATGTTTACACATACAAATAAATAAACATAAACAAATAATTTTTCGACGTTTTTTTTTTTACAAATAAACAAACGAAAAGGATAGGTTTGAAGCCGAAGGCTTATAGAGCAACCTACCCCTAATTCAAAAACAAATTCAAAAAAGTTAAAGTTTTCAAAATATATATATAAAAAAAAAACGATCCAGAAAAGAACAAAAAAAGTTAAAAGTTTGCAAGATAAAACAAACAAACAAAAAAAATCAACAATCAACAAAAAACGTTCCCGAAAAGAACATAAGCCAACATAGGAAAATCAAAACGTAATCTGCAATACCCGAGGATCATGGTAGAGAAAAACAGATTGTAGGTTAAATTTGACTATAAGATTATAGAACCCTGTTTTTAAACATATTTTTAAACTTAAAAATACTCGGGCGGCTAGGTGGTGCAGTGGGCAAGGCACTCACCGCCAATGCTGGAGGACGCTGGGTTCGCGTGTTCGAATCCAGCTCTCCACATTGTTTTCAGTTTGGCTGGTCGTCCGTACTAATACAATTGGCAGTATTAGAGGGTGGGAAAGCTGGCGGGGTGGGTCCTGGGCGTTGTAAACAGAAAAATACTCCTACAGTTCGGTCGGGGCGCCTGCTCAGCGAGGGTAGGAACTGGAGGGAGGTAGTGTGACCTTCCACACGTTACACTCTCCCGGTGAGAATCTGAGCTGCCAGGCTGGCTGCGCATGTGTCGGAGGAAAGCATGTGATAGTCTCCGGCCTCTCGGACCAAAAGTAGGGGGGGGTGCGCAACGACCAGGAAGGGAGTTGGGAATTGGCATAACGACTAACAGTGGGTAAAAAAAGAAAAAGAGAAAAAAAAAATACTTAAAAATACTCCTGCTGTTTTTTAATTTCATCCGGTATATTGTTCCAGAGTTTCACTCCTTTAACTGACACAGACATACTTTTAAGTGCGGTTCGAGCTCTAGGCTGTTTCAAATGTAGTGTTCTTTCCTATGGAGGAGCAAGGGTCTGTGGCTTCACTGGTCCAAACCCTGTCGGCGTGCATCACCGTCACGAGAGGGGCTATATCAATTCAATTCAATTATCTTTAATGACCACCCAGCCAGGCTGGTGGAATTTGGAATTTGGAATATGATCTGCAGAGGCTCTTTGAAGTGGGGATGCAATCAGTGCTGCTGGGCGACATGACCATAATGCCTGATCCGTGATCCTAGATCTGATTTATTTTACACCGAGATATGACATGCCCACACAATATCTGATCCGAGATCTGATTTCTTTTACACTGAGATATGACATGCCCACAACACCTGATCCGATTTCTTTTACACGGAGATATGACATGCCCACAACACCTGATCCGATTTCTTTTACACGGAGATATGACATGCCCACAACACCTGATCCGATTTCTTTTACACAGAGATATGACATGCCCACACAATATCTGATCCGAGATCTGATTTCTTTTACACGGAGATATGACATGCCCACAACACCTGATCCGATTTCTTTTACACAGAGATATGACATGCCCACCATATCTGATCCCAGATCAGATTTATTTTACACGGAGATATGACATGCCCACAACACCTGATCCGAGCCTTATTCCTGACTCGAGTATCGTGAACACAATAGTTATTTAAACTAGGTATATTGGTATATAACAAGTTATTTAAACTAGGTATGTTGGTATATAACAATAGTTATTTAAACTATAGGTATATTGATATATAACTATAATAGTTCATAAACACTCGAAATCGAAATGTGTATTGATTGAATCGATCCCAACCCTGACACACACACACACACACACACACACACACACACACACACACACACACACACACACACACACACACACACACACACACACACACACACACACACACACACACACACACACACACACACACACACGTGAGCGCACAGCGAGGGCACTGCGGGGTCGACGGAGGAGGAGGGCCGTCTGGCCTGTAGTTGTTTAAACAAGTAGAAGATTGGCTGCGTTACCTCCGAGACCCAGCGGCTAATCCACTGCGCTTCAGTCAGGATCTGTGCAACAACACACAGCCAGATGTGAAGGATTACCCGCTAGTAACACACACACACACACACACACACACACACACACACACACACACACACACACACACACACACACACACACACACACACACACACACACACACACACACACACACACACACACACACACACACACACACACACACACACACACACACACACACACACACACACACACACACACACACACACACACACTACACACAAGCGCACACTAAACACACACACACACACACATTAAACACTGAGCGCACACTAAACACACGCATTACAGACACACACACACACACACACACACACACCGAGCGCACACTGAACACATGCATTACAGACACACACCACACAGTAAACACTATATAATGATGAACATCAATTTTCAAATTTTTGATGAATCATTCAATTATGAAAAACGTAATAGTTTACACGACTATAATTTTGTCTCGTTTCTACCGGCACCTACACTGTGGTGTGTATAACGGACATTCAAACCTTCGTTTTTATTTACAAAAAAATTCTAATATTCTAAATTTTTTTTAATCTTTATATATATATATATATATATATATTTTTTTTTTGTATATCCTCAAACTAAATGCTCAATTTGAATAAAGTGATTAATCTGATTAAATTTAATTAAATCAACTTTCTTTAATGAATATAACTCATCAGTTTCGTCAACATAAATAATCCAATCAGGCTCACGGTTGGTACGAAAGTGATGGTGACGTCTTGATGGAGCGCCAAGTGCCAAGCGGATGCAGATAGGCTACATCATTTATGATAAATGTTTTATAAAAAAAATATATATATCATATACTAATAGTATAATACTATAATATTAGTGTAGCCTAATCTTTATCTGCAACTGTGAAGAAAATAGTGTGTTGTACAGAGAGCTGGGTACAGGTTAGCTACAGTGTGGTGTGTATTGAGAGAGCTAGCTACAGGTTAGCTACAGTGTGGTGTGTATTGAGAGAGCTAGCTACATGTTAGCTACACTGTGTAGTGTGTATTGAGAGAGCTAGCTACAGGTTAGCTACACTGTAGTGTGTATTGAGAGAGCTAGCTACAGGTTAGCTACAGTGTGGTGTGTATTGAGAGAGCTAGCTACAGGTTAGCTACACTGTGTAGTGTGTATTGAGAGAGCTAGCTACAGGTTAGCTACACTAGTGTGTATTGAGAGAGCTAGCTACAGGTTAGCTACAGTGTGGTGTGTATTGAGAGAGCTAGCTACAGGTTAGCTACAGTGTGGTGTGTATTGAGAGAGCTAGCTACAGGTTAGCTACACTGTGGTGTGTATTGAGAGAGCTAGCTACAGGTTAGCTACACTGTGGTGTTTATTGAGAGAGCTAGCTACAGGTTAGCTACAGTGTGGTGTGTATTGAGAGAGCTAGCTACAGGTTAGCTACACTGTGGTGTTTATTGAGAGAGCTAGCTACAGGTTAGCTACACTGTGGTGTGTATTGAGAGAGCTGGCTACAGGTTAGC
>NW_028171890.1:220469-222969 GCF_963971535.1 Notolepis coatsorum
GAGGAGGAGGAGAAAGAGAGTGGGGGCAGTAGAGGGAGAGGCGGGAGAGTGAGGGATGATGTGGGAGGTGTGGGAGGAGGGGGAGGGGTCCAGGGTTAGTATTTCTCAGGAACAAGGATATAAAAGCCAGTCATTCATCATCACTGCTGCCCAACACACATCACCTCCTCTTCTGCTCCGTTCTGGAGACACAACACACAACACACAATAACACAACACACAATAACACAACACACAATAACACAACACACAATAACACATACACACAATAACACATACACACAATAACACAACACACAATAACACATACACACAATAACACATGCACACAACACACAATAACACAACACACAATAACACATACACACAATAACGCAACACACAATAACGCAACACACAATAACACAACAACACAACACATAATAATGCAACACACAATAACACATACACACAATAACACAACACACAATAACGCAACACACAATAACACAACAACACAACACATAATAATGCAACACACAATAACACATACACACAATAACACAACACACAATAACGCAACACACAATAACACAACAACACAACACATAATAATGCAACACACAATAACACAATAACGCAACACACAATAACACAACACACAATAATGCAACACACAACACAGAATAACACGTACACAAAATAACACAACACACAATAACACAACACACAATAATGCAACACACAACACACAATAACACAACACACTATAACACAACACACAATGACACACAAACACAATAACACAACACACAATAACACAACACACACACAAACACAATAACACACAGTCTCACTGTCCAGCCTCCTCCCTGCGAGGCCCAATAATCAGCTTTGCTTTTCTCCCTGGTCATCACCAGGTCAGCTGCTGCTCGCCGCCTCCCTCCCTCCCTCCCTCTCCCCCTCTCTCCCTCCCTCCCTCCCTCCATTCATCCATCCTACCCTCCCTCAGTCCCTCTCCCCCTCTTTCCATCCATCCTACCCTCCCTATCCCCCTCTTTCCATCCATCCTTCCCTCCCTCTCCCCCTCTTTCCATCCATCCTTCCCTCCCTCCCTCTCCATCCCTCCCTCCTCCCTCTCCATCCATCCCTCCCTCCTCCCTCTCCCCCTCCCTCCATCCCTCCATCCCTCCCTCCCTACGTTCATCCTACCCTCCCTCCCTCTCTCCCTCCCTCCCTCCCTCCCTCCCTCTCTCCCTTCATCCATCCCTCCCTCCCTCCCTACGTTCATCCTACCCTCCCTCCCTCTCTCCCTCCCTCTCTCCCTTCATCCATCCTTCCTTCCCTCTCCCCCACTTTCCATCAATCCATTCTTCCTTCCCTCTCCCCCTCCCTCCCTCCCTCCCTCCCTCTCCCCTCCCTCCCTCCTTCCCTCTCCCCCTCTCACCCTCCCTCCCTCCCTCCCTCCCTCCCTCCATCCCTCCCTCCATCCCTACGTTCATCCTACCCTCCCTCCCTCCCCCCTCCCTCCCTCCCTCCCTCCCTCCCTCCCCGCTCCCCCCCTGGGGTCAGACAGAGAAAGGAAGGAGTGATTACCTTGGCCCTGCACAGCTGGAGGCCTCTCACCGGTGACTCTCTACTACTCTCTCCATCTCAGGCCCTGTCCACACGAGAGTTTGGATTTAATATGACCGAAGTTTGAAAAAATAAAACTCCGTCCACACGGTGAACACAGGTGGACAACCGTGTATAACTGCGTACTCACGGGCAGAGCTGGAACCCAGCAACCGATACATTTAGTACAATGTAATACAATGCCAAAGCAGTAGGCGGCGATGTTGTTCAGACATGAAGGCCATTTCAACCAATCAGAAAAGACTGAACGCTCACTAAACTTCCTGTTGGGTCGCGATCTGCCATTAATTAACTGAAGAAGAAGAAGTAACGTTACCGATATGAAATGGATGTAAACGTTATTTAACAGATTGCAGAATGGGTACAATACAATACGGCTCAATACAAACAATTGTTAAGGGGATGCAGTCTGGACTGGGTTCCTTATAAGTTATAACAATAACTTGACAACACATGAGTTTAGTTTAGCTGCAGCTACATGTTTACTCTGAGCGTCAACAGACATCAGTCGATCACAACACTCTTCAACACAGACGATACGTTTTGAACAAAAGTTTGTTACAATCATTTTCATATAACGCTACTTGGGACAGCTCTGCTGTAAACACTGGTGTAGTTGGCTCTGCTCTAATCTCTCTACCCCGCGGTCTGCCGTGAACATGGGGAATAATTGCGACAGCTCTGCTGTAAACACTGGGAATAACCTCGGTTGCTATGCCCACACGCAACTGCAAAACCGCACAACTCCACCCTGGCCACCGGTTTCAAAAGACCGCGGTTGCAGTGTAGCAAATCCCCGGTTGTGTGTGGCCGAACAGTGCAACTGCGCACATACAATCACGGTTACATTAAACCCAGCGTTCGTGTGGACGGGGCCTCAATCTCC
>NW_028171890.1:225469-241776 GCF_963971535.1 Notolepis coatsorum
CCTGCTATAAACACGTTGATGTATAATAGAGACGATTAGTTGATATGATTAGCTGCCCAGCGGGACTCTGCAGCACAATCACCTCTACGGTGAAGAAACTATTGCTTCAGTTGCGATTGGAGGATCAAGTAAAGAGGGCGGGACTTGAGAAAGGTACATCCCCCCCCCCCCCCTCCCCCGATTCCAAACCCTACCGTGCACTAGTAAATAATGTACATTTCCTAACACACCATTTTTCTGTGTACATGTCATGGGAAAACGTGGGTAGTACACAGCGTCTGGTGACCCCCTGGCCCCCCCCTGCCCCCCCCCCCCCCCCCCTCAGTACCGGCCCTGGCAGGCTAAAGCAGACGCTCACAGATCAGGTTGCGGGCCAGGCCGCCTCGCTCCATTAGCAGCTAACGAGCGACATGATGGTGACACTGCGCTCACTGGTGTGTGTACGTGTGTATTTGTGTGTGTGTGTATTTGTGTGTGTGTGAGTGTGTACCGCATGTGTGTAGGGAGAGGGAAGGGTGTGTGAGAGAGAAAGCAAGGTCGAAGCTTGTTATTGATGGTGAGATGATAATCAAATCTGTGTGTGTGTGTGTGTGTGTGTGTGTGTGTGTGTGTGTGTGTGTGTGTGTGTGTGTGTGTCTGCAGAGTGACCGCTCCCCGCTAGGCCTCCTGCTACCCGCTACCCCCCCCCCCCCCTTCCCCGACAGGAGTACACAGAATGTTCCGGAACTTCACAGCCATCGTCTTTGTTGTTCCGAGCCGTTTCTTAAAAAGACCCGTGAGCTTCTTCGCATCTGGAAAAAAAAGTAATGTGGGCGGACGTTATCCCGAGCGGTAACCGTAAGAGGCCTTGCGTGGAATGTTTTGTGTAGATCTCTCTCTTCCAACATGGCCGCCCGCAACTGTCGGTGGCCACATTTACATTTTACATTTAGTCATTTAGCTGACGCTTTTATCCAAAGCGACTTACAAGTTCTGTGCGACAAGACAGCAAGAAGGGTATAACTCTATCAGCTGAGTAACAATGTTCATCAAAGTGTTGCGTGTTACAGTGTAGGTTAGTTTATTAGGACAAGTGCATGACATTTTTTTTTCTTTTTTTTTTATCATTTCAGATAATGGTTGAAGAAGTGAGTCTTTAGTCGACGGCGAAAGATTGGACGGGATTCGGCTGTCCTAACTGGGATGGGTAGTTCATTCCACCATTGTGGGGCAAGGACTGAGAATAGGCGGCTTCTCTTTGATGACCACCTTTCAAAGACGATGCCTAATAGTGGCGGAGTGGGTTAAAACTAGAGTTGTTCCGATACCGATACTGGTATCGGAAATACCGCCGATACTGCCTAAAATGCTGGTATCGGTATCGGCGAGTACACGTCAATTCTAGCCTCCGATCCCATGATGTAATTTATCTCCTGCCGAGTCCTGCGGAGAGTGAGGATTATAAAATGAACATGTTTTAAAGTGTGATGCTGTGTCATTTTAACAGCAGATACACTTTCTTAAATTCCATTGTCCCCGACAGTGCGGTGTGACGGGGAGCTCGGACGGGAATCGGGATGTGTTTGGCTGGTGTTATGATAGCATTAGCTGGAAAGATAGCTAGTTGGAACAACATCCGCTTTTAACGTTACATCGAGGACCTAACACTGTCCGTGACCGTCTATCAACAATAATGCACCCACGGTGAATTGTATTTAAGTTAAGTAGCTACGGACTAGCGTTAGCTGACTATTACTAACGTTATCTTAATGGCAATGCGGGAAGACGAGCTAGGTCAGTTAGCTTAGCTTGATAACGTTACCGTGTCTAAAGTTGGTGCTATTCACATAATCCAGCAATAATGGCTGCAGACCTGCAAGCAAAGTACAGCAAGTGCCAAAGGATAAGAGTCTGAGGCGGAGTTTCAAAAGAGAATGTTGAATATTTATTTTGCATCAAAAATCACAACATGAACGTTCTATCTGCCACTAGCTTACAGACTGAATAGGGTATATCTGCAGAGCCACTGAGTAGCGAGTGCAACACCGTTTAATGTCCGTGTGGATCATTGGAGTAGGGTATATCTGCAGTGCTGCAGCCCATACTCATTGATTAATGATACTAATACAAATCTATACAATCACCTGTTATTGAATAAATACTATACGTTCTAGTTATTACTAAAAAACAGTATAACAGTATCTGAAAAAAAAAAAAAAAAAAAAGGTATAATTTATATAATTTTTTTTTTAATTTTTTTTTATGCACTGGTATCGGATAAATATCGGTATCGGCCGATACCCAAAGCTTAGGTATCGGAATCGGATCGGAAAGGGAAAAATGGTATCGGAACATCTCTAGTTAAAACCACTGGAGGGAGACAGCGGCAGTACTCGTCTCTCTTGTATTTTTTTTATCCACTTTCTCGTTATTTAAAAAAATTTCTCCCATCCCAATTTCGCCGTTTCCAATTCTCCCCTCCCCCGTCTTGAACGTTGCTCGCATATGCCCCCCACAGGTCGGTCGTAGGGAGGATAGAAGCCTTGCATCACGTGTCCCCTCCGGTACACGAGGAGGCAGCCAGTCACATCTTTTCACCTGCCAGCGCGGACTCTCAGTGGCGAGGAGTAACGTGTGGGAGGCTCACGCTGCCCCCCCGCCATTTCCTGTCTCTGCTGTGCAGGCGCCCGCCCCAATCGACCTGTAGGAGTCGCTGTCCACAACGTCCAGATTACCACCCATCGACTCCCCTCCCGCTAACCCTGCCAATTGAGGTAGTATGACGGCCGGCCCAAGCCGGAGGCAACGCTGACACCCGGATTCGAGACCGGAGTCTCTTGCATTGGTGACGAGCGCAATCTCCGCTGCGCCACCCAGCCGCACCTCTTATAAATAAATATAATAAATAAATATTATTTCTTCAGCAACAGCAGCAGCAATGTTCTTTTGTATAACGTTATAAATAAATATTATAGCTAGGGTGAAGGGACTTTGGGCTTGGCTGGGACCGGTGGTGGTAGAGGGAGGAGGCGTGGGCTGGGACCGGTGGTGGTAGAGGGAGGAGGCGTGGGCTGGGACCGGTGGTGGTAGAGGGAGGAGGCGTGGGCTGGGACCGGTGGTGGTAGAGGGAGGAGGCGTGGGCTGGGACCGGTGGTGGTAGAGGGAGGAGGCGTGGGCTGGGACATGGTGGTGGTAGAGGGAGGAGGGGTGGGCTGGGACCGGTGGTGGTAGAGGGAGGAGGCGTGGGCTGGGACCGGTGGTGGTAGAGGGAGGAGGGGTGGGCTGGGACCGGTGGTGGTAGAGGGAGGAGGGGTGGGCTGGGACATGGTGGTGGTAGAGGGAGGAGGCGTGGGCTGGGACCGGTGGTGGTAGAGGGAGGAGGCGTGGGCTGGGACCGGTGGTGGTAGAGGGAGGAGGGGTGGGCTGGGACCGGTGGTGGTAGAGGGAGGAGGCGTGGGCTGGGACCGGTGGTGGTAGAGGGAGGAGGGGTGGGCTGGGACCGGTGGTGGTAGAGGGAGGAGGCGTGGGCTGGGACATGGTGGTGGTAGAGGGAGGAGGGGTGGGCTGGGACCGGTGGTGGTAGAGGGAGGAGGCGTGGGCTGGGACATGGTGGTGGTAGAGGGAGGAGGGGTGGGCTGGGACCGGTGGTGGTAGAGGGAGGAGGCGTGGGCTGGGACATGGTGGCTGCAGCCTCAGCCTGACGATCTATAACAAGTTGTCGTCTTTCAAATATATTTGTAGCTAAACAATTAGCTAAGCAATTACATTTTATTTATTAGCCTATTCGTAATCATTTGTTATTAGCCTAGCTAACTCCGTATCTTGGCTTCCCTGCAGTGCTTTTTTTTTTTTTTTTTTTATATATCCTCAAACTAAATCCTCAATTTGAATAAAGTGATTAATGTGATTAAATTAGTCTTTTTTTATTTTATTAAATCAACTTTCCAGCCCCAGACCCAGCCCAGGGAGAAGCCCCAGCCCAACTAAATCAACTTTCTTTCAACTTTCTTTCAGTTTCTTTTAATACTATAATATTAGTGTAGCCTAATCTTTATCTGCAACTGTGAAGAAAAACCCCATTGGTTTAAACAGAATTAATAGGAAAAAAAAGAAAAGAAGAAAATAAAAAAATAAAAATGTATTCTAATGTTGATTTCGAATTCGAATGCCAACGTAATGAACGAAGGTTCGAACGTTCGAACGTTTGGGCTCAGCCCTACACTACAGAAGGTTAACCTTTCACTACCACACTACAGCAGGTTAACCCTTTCACTACCACGCTACAGAAGGTTAACCTTTCACTACCACACTACAGAAGGTTAACCTTTCACTACCACACTACAGAAGGTTAACCTTTCACTACCACACTACAGAAGGTTCTGTATCGTTAGTGGCTTAGCTTGGCATCGGTACTGCACTATCTCGCGTACGTGCACGCGTACTGAATAAACCACAAATGTACCTCTAATACCAGTATTAGTCTGACCACACCCCTCATCAGCTTACCTTCATAAGCAGGTGTGTGGTCACCTGCTCTCCTCCTTCTCGCTTTCACCACAAGGAAGAAGTGCCTCGGTAGATCCCCACACTTGACACCATGATGGAAGAAATTGGATTAGGAACAGCTTGGGAAACAAGGATACGTTGACATCATATCTTTATTTTCTCTCTCACTATTTTCGAGAAAATACGGCGATATTGTCTTCGTACTGGAGTGTCTAGAAGATGATGATCATTCTAAAAACCCTCCACCGGTTTTCGTATTAGGAGCACGCCGCTGCATGCTTCTCAACTGCAGTTCCTTGCTGTGTTTGTTGGGGTGAAACCTGTCAGGCCACAGCTGAACTGTCGGACATGCCGCTGTTGTGAGGAGCGGTGCGTTCCAGGTTGGGTGAGTAGTGTTTGCTGGCGGGCTCCACTTGTCTGTTAGTGCTATGGGGGCTACTTGACAAAGTTTATGGAAACCGGCCCCAGGCTAGGGTCCTTTGTTTAGCCGCCTAGGCGACAGAAGGCCTTGGTCTGGCGACCATTATAGTTTTAACTAGTGGGCCGCGACCATTGACACTGGTGATCCCTGTGTGTTCTGGACGAGTGGATTCTCTCTGTCACCGTGTTAAGACCCCATCTTTCATATCCAAATGAGAGTATTCCTTCACGAGGGGATATGTGCATGTAATGTGCGATAGCGGCAGATTCATGTTCAAAGTCAGCTATACAGGCCAGTTGGTACTGTGCTGATTCCGCCGGACGTGGTAATGTCACCGTTGTGAAGCGGTGTTGACGTCTTGTTTTCTTTTTTCTCTTAAAAAGTGAGGAGGGGTTCAGAACGGCGGCCTGTCTGGGTGAGTGTTATGTCATTGTTACATGTTCATAGCTTACGGTTAGCCGGTCAGTGGCCTGGCGCGGGGTAGCTTAGCTTCTCGCGCGCCGCCGGGAGCTCGCTTCTGATCGCGTGCGTCGTTAGATCGGCGTCTCGCGAGCGGAAGCAATAGCACCCGAACGGTTGGAGCAGCCGTTAGCTTGATGCTATTCTGTTGAACGTGCTTTGATTTTAACATGTTTTACACTCTTGACCACGACGTCATCCTTGACAGGGGATGTTCGTCGACCCTGCCCTGTGCCTGGACGGGGATTGCGTCAACAAAGAGGACTGTAGCGACTGGTTGGAGCGGCGACGCTGCCCGGATCGAACAACACAGGACGGCTGTGTTCTACGGTGTCTTGTGACTGCACTTCGCTGATCTGCGTTCCGGGTAGGTACGGGGTTGGCCAGACCTCATAACACGTCTTCTGGTTTTACTTTGCTAAATGTATTGTGAATAACGGTGTTTTTTCCCAAAACGTGTGTTGTTGCAATGCATTTGGGATACGTTGCGGGTTATGTGTGAGCTGTTTTTGTCACTGGCAGTTAGCTTCTCCGTGCAGATCGTGATGTATTGATCTGGTTGTTGTGTGAGGAACATCATGGTGTTTATGTGTACCGTGTACTCACTACTAAGGCAACTAACCTATGAAGCTATGCTTGGTGACAAGTGAGTAAAAGAATGTTCTTTCTCAGACTGTAATGACAATGAACAGTGAGTTCACACATTAACAGGTTTTCCTGTTTTAACTGGCCGTATTGAGGGTAAAATAGGAGGATTGTGTTTTCCCCCCCGGTTCCCTGGGGACTTTATCACCTCCTATCAGACATGTTGTGCATTAATTGTGTCTTTTGTGTGGTAGGGATACGATGTAACTCTTAGCTTGATTGCTGAGGTTGTGCTAAATCTGCTGGAGAAACTTATTTCCTAAAGGGAAATTGGTTTGGTTGCTGTCATGTGTGCTTAGCAAGGCCTGTGGTCGGTACTAATCGAGAATGATGTATTCTCTCATTGTGAAAAAAACGGCGTTCCTCTGTTGAGTGTTTTTGCCATTTTTTGTAGGTGATGATGGGTTGTGTGTGTCATGTGACCTACAACTGGGTTGTACTGGCCACAGAAGCACATGTGTATGTTGGACCGGGGTTCTTAGAGCCCTCTCTATTCTGTGTTTTTCCTTAGTAAAAATCAGATAGCAGGTTAGCTCGTGCGCTGTGTGGAGCTGTGAAACGCTTCATAGAGCTGACTATGACTGTGTCATATTCTCTTTTTGTCGTTACGTCGTATCATGGGTGTGGGGTCGTAAAGGGGTGAACTGGTAACCTTTCCTCTCCCCATTGTTCTGTCGGTCAGGGGTACACCCCCTGTCCTTCAAGGTTCCCGTCACGTGGCGGTTCGGCACGTTACGGGGGGGGGGGGGGGGGGGGGGGGAGGGAGTTCCTGGTCCCACGGCCTGGTATATTGGGCGTGTGCACCGCAGGAATTCCCCCGCCATAGAGTACGTCACCGTGCGCGTCTCTGTTGGTAGGACTTCCGTGTGCTGTTCAGGTCCATGTGATGGATCTGTTTTCAGGGGGGGTGGTCAGGGCTCCTCCTCACCAAGCGCCTACTCAGGCCTTCTGTGAGTTCGGACTCCTTCTTCCATGTGAGGAAGCCTCCATCAGAGTACAGAGCCTTCCTCCTCAGATTGTCAAAGTGAGTGGACCCTCTAGAAGGGTCCTTTTCTATTGTATGTATATTCGATTCAATTCGTTTATTGAGTGTGTATGGGTTCGGTGCCTCTTCCCCGGAGGCCCTAAAACCAGTTTTTTACATGGCTCAAGGTGCAATATATTCTTTTCAATCTGTACAGCTCGCGTGGGAAGTCTCTCTGGGGATCCCCGTCTCTTTCCTATGGGAGGGTGGTGGGATGTAAAAATGTGAACATTTTTTACCCCGGCTGTGTAGACTGGGATACATACTGTTGATGCTTCCTTCTTTCTATTCCAGAAGTGTTGGAGTTAGGGAGTGTCACACCCCTCTTGTCGTTCCCCTGGGCGCCTTGGGGATTCAATGACAGGTCTAAATAGCCTGTTCATTGATGGGGGTGTGTCCCGACGCACGTATAGTGCTAGCTCGCTGTAAACAGGCGATTGACTGGCACGCCTTGGTTGCTTGTGGTTGAAACAGCGTTTTTATAAAGCAACTGAGATGGGGGTTTTTCCTCTTCCGGCGACCACATCCCATGACCTGGGTGGGTTGTCGACGGATTCTCGTTCATGTCTGGGGGATGATGACGGGATGGATCTGAACATATGTAGTGGGGTCTCACGCCCTTGGGGTGGGCCACCAGGCGCGGTTCGTCCGAACGTCTGGGTGGCGCCTTCTTTTCATGTTAAGATCAACGCGCATATCTGCCCTTCTCCTGGAGTAGGCATGTCGGCGTGGTTAGGGCACGGGACTGGTTCTGGTCACGCTGGTCCAGATCAGTTGAACCCGTTGTCCGCCGGGGATGCAGATCTGCTGTTCTGGTACCCTGAGGGACTTGGGCTTTTTTCAGGGGGAAAAATGCCAGGTCGGTCTGGGTGTCACAGGGTTAAGCGCTATGGAGACCCTGGTTGTGTATGTTTTTACTCAGCACTGTCGTCATGGCTTACAGCCATGCCATTCTGTACGCGCTCGATCTCGTCGGATCTCGGCCGCTACACAGGTTGGTCCTGGTTAGTACTTGGTTGGGAGACCGCCGGGGAATACCAGGTACGGTGTGCTTAGGGGCTGGTTCTCCATTATTTTTCGCTCCTCTCTCACGCATGGCGGAGAGGGGCCTGTGGGGGTGGTTTTTTGACCTCCTCTGGTGACCCTGTGCTTCCCGTACCGCCAGGCCCGGTCCGAAGTGATGTTTGCGACCCGTAGGCCTGGGTTAACCCTTTTTGGAAACTGAAACACTTGTACTGCGGTATAGCCGGTGTATACCCGCAGGTGTGTTTTGGAGTTTTTTCTTGAGGGGTTATAGGAACAACCACCGCATTGGGTAACACCGAGGTGGTTGATTCCCTGGTGTGTTGGAGCAGTGTCAACTCCCGGGTTCACCGTTTGAGGGTGCCCCTGCACGTTCATGACGTCTGCCAATCGTGTCAGCCTTCTCTGCCTCGACCCCTCTGGGTGGGGGTTGTTAAATGGAGGCTTGGTCATGCAACACCGCCAGCTTCCGCTCCTTCCGCCGGGGTGGCTGTGTTCAGCTGTCCCCTCTGGCGCCTGTCTCGTCCGCAGTCTCCAGGCTAGGGTTAACAGCCTGTTGCCTGGTTTTTCCCCGGTGCGCTGCCTGCTTCCGTTGGTTAACCTTTTTTGTGTGCTTACGGCCATGCTGACTGCCTATTCTGCAGGGTCAGTGTGCCAGGCGGTGTACTATTGGGGGGACGGGGCCCGCTCGGCTTACGGCCATACCGACCTGAACACGCCCGATCTCGTCCGATCTCGGAAGCTGGGCAGGTTCTGGCCTGGTTGGTTCCGCCTGGGAATACCAGGTGCAGTAACTGAGGGGCCTTTGTCCGAATACGCTGGCGATGTGGGGGGCGGGGCACTACGTGCCCACCTGGTGGGGTCTTGATGCTGGCATCATGGACTTCTCCGGGCCCCCATTCTAGGGAGTCCAGTCCTTTTGGTGGGTCTGGGTCTTCCTTCGTGCTCCGCTGCTACGGCCTTGCCACGGGGTTGGGTTTGCCCTTGACCCCGTGATTCTGGGGGCAGTAACGAGGTTGTTCCTCCGTTCGTTCCCGGGTGGCATGCGGGTTGTGCGTGTGTGTAGTCGTGGGGTCAAGCCACGGTCTGCTCACCCTGTGCGTTGAGTTGCTTGAGTGCCTCTTCGCACGGTCGGGTCCGTCGCCCTCCCGTGACGTCCCTAATAGGGGGGCTACCCTCCATTAGGGGGGGTCGGGGGGGCTCGGCCCTCCCTGTTCTGATGGTTTTGGGGGGCTGTCAGCGGGGTGTATTTGTCAGCCAAGTGGCTCCGCTTGGCCTCCCTTGTGCAGTAGCGATGCCAAGCTAAGCCACTAACGATACAGAACGTTAGGTTATGACTATAACCAAGTTCTGTTAGTTAGGGGCGATGCTTGGCATCGGACGGCCGCTGCAGCCCTTGTCCTCACCTTGTGGTGAAAGCTTGGGAAGGAGGAGAGCAGGTGACCACACACCTGCTTATGAAGGTAAGCTGATGAGGGGTGTGGTCAGACTAATACTGGTATTAGAGGTACATTTGTGGTTTATTCAGTACGCGTGCACGTACGCGAGATAGTGCAGTAGCGATGCCAAGCATCGCCCCTAACTAACAGAACTTGGTTATAGTCATAACCTAACGTTAACCTTTCACTACCACACTACAGAAGGTTAACCTTTCACTACCACACTACAGAAGGTTAACCTTTCACTACCACACTACAGACGGTTAACCTTTCACTACCACACTACAGAAGGTTAACCTTTCACTACCACACTACAGAAGGTTAACCTTTCACTACCACACTACAGACGGTTAACCTTTCACTACCACACTACAGAAGGTTAACCTTCCACTACCACACTACAGAAAGTTAACCTTTCACTACCACAATACAGAAGGTTAACCCTTTCACTACCACTACAGAAGGTTAACCCTTTCACTACCACACTACAGAAGGTTAACCTTTCACTACCACACTACAGAAGGTTAACCTTTCACTACCACACTATAGAAGGTTAACCTTTCATTACCACACTACAGACGGTTAACCTTTCACTACCACACTACAGAAGGTTAACCTTTCACTACCACACTACAGAGGGTTAACCTTTCACTACCACACTACAGAAGGTTAAACATTTCACTACCACACTACAGAAGGTTAACCTTTCACTACCACACTACAGAAGGTTAAACATTTCACTACCACACTACAGAAGGTTAACCCTTTCACTACCACACTACAGAAGGCTAACCTTTCACTACCACACTACAGAAGGTTAAAACCCTTTCACTACCACACTACAGAAGGTTAACCTTTCACTACCACACTACAGAATGTTAACCTTTCACTACCACACTACAGAAGGTTAACTCTTTCACTACCACACTACAGACGGTTAACCTTTCACTACCACACTACAGAAGGTTAACCTTTCACTACCACACTACAGAAGGTTAACCCTTTCACTACCACACTACAGAAGGTTAACCTTTCACTACCACACTACAGACGGTTAACCTTTCACTACCACACTACAGACTAGGGCTGGGCGATAAAACGATAACGATAACTATCGCGATAAATTATTTCCTCGAAATAAACATGAAACGTGGTCGCAAAGTTTCGATATATCGATTTTCCAAGCTTGGATATGAGCACACGCACTAACAACCAATCAGTGAAGGAGATGGCCGATAGCGGAAGGAGACCCGGAAGGAGGCGCGGAGGTAGGACTCAGTAAACAAGGTTGGCTATGGCTAATTAGCTTGCACGGCGCTATTTTACAGTTTACCTGCCGAGTTGGTGTGTGTTTTGAATTCTGAGGGTAACTGTTATAGTAGTGTGGGGTATACGGTGGACGTCGTTGCAATGAATTGGGCGGAACAGAGTATTTTAGGGTCATTTTTAGTACATTATCATGAGATACTCCGCTCGGAAACGAGGCTGGCTATGGCTAATTAGCTTGCACGGCGCTATTTTACAGGTTACCTGCCGAGTTGGTGTGTGTTTTGAATTCTGAGGGTAACTGTTATAGTAGTGTGGGGTATACGGTGGACGTCGTTGCAATGAATTGGGCGGAACAAAGTATTTTAGGGTCATTTTTGAGTCATGAGATACTCCGCTTGAGATACTGCGCTTGCTTTGGCTAACTGCTAACGTGCGCGGACTGATGACGACATTAACTCGACTCTCGAGACATTCACAGCAGCAAAACATGTCAGCCCGCGTATCGGCGCCGGGCATAATAAGTTAATTAAACTTGACAGACATATCGACGATAATTATCGATATCGAGTTATACGAAAATAATTTATAATTTTATCGCGATAACGTTTTTGGTCATATCGCCCAGCCCTACTACAGACGGTTAACCTTTCACTACCACACTACAGAAGGTTAACCTTTCACTACCACACTACAGAATGTTAACCTTTCACTACCACACTACAGAAGTTTAACCTTTCACTACCACACTACAGAAGGTTAATCTTTCACTACCACACTACAGAAGGTTAACCTTTCACTACCACACTACAGCAGGTTAACCTTTCACTACCACACTACAGAAGGTTAACCCTTTCACTACGACACTACAGAAGGTTAACCCTTTCACTACCACACTACAGAAGGTTAACCTTTCACTACCACACTACAGAAGGTTAACCCTTTCACTACAACACTACAGAAGGTTAACCCTTTCACTACCACACTACAGAAGGTTAACCTTTCACTATCACACTACAGAAGGTTAACCTTTCACTACCACACTACAGAAGGTTAACCCTTTCACTACCACACTACAGAAGGTTAACCCTTTCACTACAGAAGGTTAACCCTTTCACTACCACACTACAGAAGGTTAACCTTTCACTACCACACTACAGAAGGTTAACCTTTCACTATCACACTACAGAAGGTTAACCTTTCACTACCACACTACAGACGGTTAACCTTTCACTACCACACTACAGAAGGTTAACCTTTCACTACCACACTACAGAAGGTTAATCTTTCACTACCACACTACAGAAGGTTAACCTTTCACTACCACACTACAGAAGGTTAACCGTTCACTACCACACTACAGAAGGTTACCCTTTCACTACCACACTACAGCAGGTTAAAACCCTTTCACTACCACACTACAGACGGTTAACCTTTCACTACCACACTACAGAAGGTTAACCTTTCACTACCACACTACAGACGGTTAACCTTTCACTACCACACTACAGAAGGTTAACATTTCACTACCACACTACAGAAGGTTAACCCTTTCACTACCACACTACAGCAGGTTAAAACCCTTTCACTACCACACTACAGAATGTTAACCCTTTCACTACCACACTACAGCAGGTTAAAACCCCTTCACTACCACACTACAGAAGGTTAACCTTTCAATACCACACTACATAAGGTTAACCTTTCACTACCACACTACAGAAGGTTAACCTTTCACTACCACACTACAGAAGGTTAACCCTTTCACTACCACACTACAGAAGGTTAACCTTTCACTACCACACTACAGAAGGTTAACCCGTTCACTACCACACTACAGAAGGTTACCCTTGTGATTTCAAACGACAGCCCGCTGGAGGAGTAGCAACCACCGTGGAATTCTTTGCATTTCAAGTTGACATTAAATATTTTTATTTTTTAAATACATCAATTGTAAAACGCTGTTCAACTGAGACTGTTCCTGGATCCGTTTCCTGGAACTCCCTAAACACACTCCACGCTGCACAAAGGTCACCTTTTGATACGTGTCTGGATCGAGGGACGACCGGTGTGTTATCATGCATGGGGCTTGACAGCGGTGGAAACTTATCCGATAATAATCATTCATGTTCAGCCCTTGGAGAGCTTGGCTTAATAAAAGGCCCAACAGGTCGTGTCATTAATGAAGGTCTGTGGGCAACAGTCCAGTAAAACACATTCTTCATTAACCTTAAAGGAACACGCCAACTTTTTGGGAAATGAGCTTATTTGCCATCTACCCTGGAGTTAGACAAGCAGATACATACCCTTTTCTTCTCTGTGCCTGCATTAGGCTTAGGGAACAGCCGTTAGCCTAGCTTAGCGTCATTCACTGGAAGTAGGTGTGCCAGTGTAGCCTAGTTTCCAACAGTCACTATAAACACTCCAAATACAACTCCAAAACATTCCTGTAAACATGTTGTGACCTGTGCATTTATGTTATATTGTATTTTTGACATTTTCGTTTTCTAAGCAGATATATACTCAGAACTATCGGTTTTTCAAAAAACAACAGGGCTTTTGAGGTGATGAAATCACTGCGCCCAGGCAGCAGTGGTTCGGCAAAACAAAAATTCAGAGTATATATCTGCTTAATGCCTAATGCATTCACAGAGAAGAAAAGGGTATGTCTAACTCCAGGGTAGATGGCAAATAAGCTAATTTCCCAAAAAGTCGGCATGTTCCTTTAACAAGACGTTGATCCTACATTTGGCACGTTTTAGTTTTTCTAAATCACTGAAGGCGATATGTCGTAAAAATTGGTTGGACTGGTTCCATCCAACGAATCATTTGATGGTAATTTCAATTTTACCAGAGTACTGGCCATTGTGTAAATAACTGACCCTGGTACTGGCCATTGTGTAAATAACTGACCTGGTACTGGCCATGGTGTAAATAACTGACCCTGGTACTGGCCATGGTGTAAATAACTGACCCTGGTACTGGCCATGGTGTAAATAACTGACCCTGGTACTGGCCATTGTGTAAATAACTGACCCTGGTACTGGCCATGGTGTAAATAACTGACCCTGGTACTGGTCATTGTGTAAATAACTGACCCTGGTACTGGTCATTGTGTAAATAACTGACCCTGGTACTGGCCATTGTGTACATAACTGACCCTGGTACTGGCCATTGTGTAAATAACTAACCCTGGTACTGGCCATTGTGTAAATAACTGACCCTGGTACTGGTCATTGTGTAAATAACTGACCCTGGTACTGGCCATTGTGTAAATAACTGACCCTGGTACTGGCCATTGTGTAAATAACTGACCCTGGTACTGGCCACTGTGTAAATAACTGACCCTGGTACTGGCCACTGTGTAAATAACTGACCATGATACGTGTCAGTGGAGTGGGATGTTCTGAAGCCAGATTGGAATTCGTAGATTCGATTTTTTCCTGCTAGGTACTTTTCAACCTGTTCGTAGACAATTTTTCCATGACTTTCGAGATGGAGGTAAGAATAGAAACAGGGCGGTAGTTGCCTGGGTCTAATTTACTGCCCTTTTTGTGCAGAAGGGTCACTCTCGCAATTTTGAAGTCCTTCGGGACGTGTCCCTGTTTTATGGAGAGGTTTATTATGTGTGTGATGACTGGGGTGATGGCGGCTGCTGAGTCTCTGAGGAATTTGGAGGGGATGTTGTCATGGCCATGGTGTAAATAACTGACCCTGGTACCGGAAATCTGGAAATACCATGATACATTTATTGGAAACACTATATTCATATTTGGGAAATAGCATGATACTTTTTATGGAAATACCATCATAGTTTCTATGGTGTAACTGAGGGGTACAATTCCCTGACTGTATTGATAAGTATGGTATCATTAACCACTACCGCTTTATGTACTTTAATTACTGGCCATACAGTACACGATATCTAAGTATGATGAACACTTTCCCACATATGAAATCAGGTCCACACAAAGGTATAAGTCAAATATTTAATATATAGCAAAGGGTACATATAATAGTTACTTATTACATTTATGATTTGAATTGAATGCTCTTGTAAGGCAAATGAGTACTCGTAGGCAAATCAACACTGAATGTCCAATCTCTGGTTACACAGGAAGCAAGTATACAACCTGGCCTTTAGGGAATTATAGCGATGGTCACTTAATGATTATAGCTGGATAATATACTGAAGGGGTCCCGCCGGTTGTAAGCCAGTAGGGGGGGTAGGAGAGCCGTCGGCTGTATCCCGTCTGGTCAACGATTTCTAGGGAGAGTTCAGGTACAGAACACAGTGCCCGTAGAACCTTGATCCACAGATGAATACACATGGGCTCTCTTGTAGACGATAGCTGTAGCTGTAGCTGTCGGTCCACAACGAAGAAGAAGCGAGGCGACCTCAGTCCTGGTCTGAGCGCCGTCTCACCTTGGCTCCTCTCGGGGTAAATCCAACACTCACCGGTGTTGGCGATTATCCGCTCCACAAATCAAAGCACCAAAGCAAATAGATATTCCATGCCGTATAGGGCTCAGCAGTCGTCGGGGTAGGTAATCCAATGTGCAGGTCCACTCGTCCTCGCCCAGAACTCCTCGGATGAAAGCACCACGCGTGGTCTGCCCAACCTGGTTAAGACTCTAGATAACGCGAGGAAACGATGGGGGTGCTGCTCACTTTAGAACTCTAACCGAACGATGCACCATACATAATAGACTATTATTACTTAATAGAAATACGGTGCCAAACTCTGGCAATTCAGCTATTAATTCGCACGAGGTCTCACTGCTATTCTAAGGCCAAACAGGCCGTACTACACCGCACGCGGTACCGTGGGGTGAGGCTTCACGTCTTGTTACTTAGTTGGGTAGAAGGGTAAAAGACTAAGAGGAATTCTACATTTCTTGCGCCATATTTATATGCACGGTGGACAAGTAATGCCGCTCTGCTTTCGGTAGCCGTATTCCTGCGCGGAGCTGAGGCTAGTAAGGGCATGTCTCGTCGGTACCTTTGAACTTGAACGCCAGGGGCTTGTCCCTGGCGCCCTGGTCCTTTTGTCCAATAAGAGAATGAACTATTATGGGCTGTAGTAGAATAAAGGGATATTCAGTGTATATGTACAAGGAATATACAAGGGATATCAAACCATATACAAATACTATTAAATATATATCCATAAATAAATATATATATTCGGTTTAATCTGATCCTTCACAACATATGGAAATACCATATAATGTTTTTGGAAATACCATATAATCTTTTTGGAAATACCATGATACCTTTTTGGAAATACCATGATTCTTTTTTGGAAATGCACGGTGGTGTAGTGGTCGCCTCACAGCTAGAAGGTCCTGGGTTCGATTCCCGCTTGGGGACCAGGTTTCCGTGTTGCCAAGTACCCAGGTGGGGTATCTCCCGGGCCTTTTTGTGTGGAGTTTGCATGTTCTCCCCCCGTGCTCGTAAGGGTTTCCCCCGATAAGATAAACCCAATGGAAAAACATGCACAACAGATCGCTAACGCTGTCGCGTCCCTGACGAAGACGGACA